>NW_020174038.1:1933642-2076847 GCF_003031525.2 Neophocaena asiaeorientalis asiaeorientalis | reverse complement strand
GAGGCCCGCCTACCCAAAAAAAAAAAAAAAAAAAAAAAAAAAAAGAACATAAATACTTCTACATCATACAGAGATATTTCCTTGAATTTAAAATCAGAAAGGTCACCCAAGTCAAGGGCATCAACTCAGCAGCCTCAAAATAGCTCCAGACCCCACAGCCCAGCCCAGCCCAGCCCATACGCGGGACCTCTTACAGGGGGGGTCGAACGGCGTGTACGGCCCTTCCTCGTCCTCTTCGTCCTCCTCGCCCTCGTTTTCGTCGTTCTCGTTGTCCTCGTTCTCATTCTCCGTCTCGTTGCCAGCCTCAGCAACAACGTCGTCCCCCCGCGTCCCGTTCACACCTCTGTCCAGGGCGCTGCTGGGCCCCATCCCGTTCTCCACCGTGTGCTTAATCGGGATTTTGATGGCCACCTCGGATTCCCCGTTGGCATAAGCCCTGCTGTTTATCAGTCTTTGTCTCTGGAAAAAGAAAGGCACGTTCTAACACGGCCAGAGGGGCTGCAAGTCCTCACACCCAGAATGCCAGCTATTGGGATATTTCCCAGTCAGCCGGCAAGGAGGTGCTTCCAGGAGACTCTGCAGAGAAGTTCTAGGGGACTCCTGAAAGTAATAACCAACTCTGGGAGGAAGGATTAATCTTTCGGACCCACTGGAACTTGCAAATCCCTTCAGAGGAGGATCCCCATGTCTCAGATGGGCACTGCTTTCCTATCAGCGTTCTTGATTCCCTGTGTGCTGGGGTGTCAACGTTTCTCCTCCAGATTGTAGGAATTCCTCAGTCCCTATGTGAGAAAGCCATACACATGTGTTTGGATTACTGTATCAATAAGGCTGCCGTTCTGGAGAAAGGAACGCCCAGGAAAATTCAGGTCAGAGACTCTGCATTACTTTAAACTAGGGTAACCTTGATTTAGCAACTACTTCTGTGCATTCACATGGGAGGGCTTTATTCAGATGGAAGACAAAAAGAAGAAGGTAGGTAGAAGGGATAGGAGAGTTTTTCTGTATAACTGGGAGCTGGACCACGTCTCTGGACACGTGGAGGGAAGAGCAGGGACCAAGATGCACGGCTGGTCCAGAGAGCGAAGATGTTGGGAAATGGCTGCGGGATATTATCGTGCGAAACACTGAGGTAGGTGCTTCTACCTTCAGACCAGGAAACCTTCTCCCCTTCCCAGTTTCCCACCCCGTCCCTGGCAGATGGACTGTGCTTTCCCAGATACCTCATTGATCAACATGCGACTGGCCATGGAGAGTCGAGTCTTGGGGGGAAAGTGGCTGGTGATCATGATTCGAAGACCAGCCTCAGAGAAAGAAAGCTGGTGTGGGTAGGCTGACAGCAGCTCATCTACCATGATCACTGACGCTTTGCGGTGGAAATTGGCTGGGAAAATTAAAAACATAAAATAAAAATAACATTGATACTAGGAGCAGGAAAGAGATACTCATTCACCTTCCTTCTATTCCTTTCTTTCCTGCTCTCTCTCTTCTTTTCTCCTATCTTCCTTCCCTCCCTCCTTTCTTCCCTCCCTTTTCATCCATCCAATTACCCATCCATCCATCCATCCAATCATCCATCCATCCATTCATCTACCCATCCGACCATTCATCTATCCATCCACCATCCTATCAACCATCCATCCAACCATCCATCCATCCACCCATCCATCCATTCATCTATCCTCCCACCTACCCATCTATCCTTCCTTCCTCTCTCCCTCCACCGCTTCCTTCCTCCCTTCCCTCCTCCTTCCTTCCAACTATCCATCCAACCATCCATCCAACTATCCATCCATCCTGGAAGGGTTGTCATGATCAAAATTTGAAGAAGAGTTAAAATCTGCTTTCCACGGGGCTCATCGATACCTCTTTGAAATGACCTGAAACAATTTAAGAGTCCTTCACGAACATGGTGAGAATGAGTGATAACATAAGAGAATCCCCCTCTGTCCTCAAAGGATTCTTTTCCTGCCGCTCATATCTGGGGCATAGGAAATACCCCAATATTCTTTAATAACACTTTATGTCCTTCAAATGTCAGCAGTGCTCATTCTGAGCTGTTAAAAGCTGCAGAATTGACATTAGTCCAGGTGGAGGACACGGTGGGGGGATGCCCACGTTGCTGCTGCCCAGACTGTGAACAGGGCTGCCCGGGGGCTAGGGGTGGGGAGCTGGGCTCGAGTCCAGAGGGGGCTTAGGGCAAATCTTGCGTCAGGATCTGCTGGCAGGCCTGAGAATAACTTCCGTCATGGCCCGAGCCCCTCTCTGTGGATGCTGCAGTGCGAGCACACAGCTCATGGGTACCTGGCCAAGGCCTCACTCCTGTTCTCCAGGCCACTAAACCATGAAATGATCTCTGGAAACACTGCCTAACAAAATAGGTAGCTCTCTTTGGTTCCCTGAGAGTATTCCTTTCATGGTTATGAACTACCCTGAAGAGAAGAAACTAAATGAAATCCTTATGTGGGATGGCACTGAATACTCATAAGTCTTTTTTTCACCATGCATATAATTAGTGAGAAAAGTATATCAAATAATTGATTTTCAAATTCTGATAAGTACCCACAGATTTCAAACTTAGATATGTATTTGAAAATAACCTACAGATTTTCTAATTTCTCTTGTTTTGCCTGAAAAGCAAACGAAATGGGACTGCGAAGAAATAAACCCACACATTTCGAGGGGAAAGTTAAAAAGAAATTAAATGAAAAATGAAACGCATTCTAGGCAAACATAAATGATAATCTTCCATGTTCCTCGAAGAAAGAAAAGGATTAGAGAGTACTGTATTATCGCTTTGTGTGTCAGCTACTTAATAAGTATCTATTGAATGTAAGCCTCACTTTGGGGGAAAAAAGGGTAATTTCCTCTGTCATTTTGCAGCTCGGAAACTGAGGGAATGTAGCCTGAAAGTGAATTTGGATATAATAATACGCTAATAACAACTATAATTAATGGAGTATTCTGCAGACTTTATCTCCTTAACTTGTGACAAAAGTTATCCTCATTTTGCAGAAGAGAAAACTGAGGCTCAGAGAGGTTAAGTAACTTGCTTCACGGTCACTCAGTTAGAATGTGACAGAGGCGGCACCTTGACACCCATGGCCTCCTCTCCTTTACCGTCTCCCCACTCTCCGTATATCACCCCCAGCACGTTTGGTCCAAGAACTTCCACTGGCTTTCAGAGTTTGTCCATCACCAGGATGAACCTGCTCCCTGCCCGGTGCAGCGAGGGAGGTGGGGAGGCCTCCCTGGGGGCAGGCACACCCTCTGGGGCCTGGCGGGGGACGCAGCCCCCCAGGGTTACCTCTCTTGAGTAGCACCACGGTGGCGTCGCAGTTGCTGCTGTCGTCGATTTCAGCGTTGTTGGCCAAGCCGTTGACCATGTTTCCTGCACCCTTGGTCCTCCTCTCGAAACACTGATGTATGCAGGCGTTGTATCTGGACACGGCCATAAGTGGAAAGAGCCCATCAGCACGGCCGTACCTCCCTCCCCGGCTCCCCGAGCCTGGACGGCCTGTGGGGGACCCTGTGCCTTAAGTTATTAGGTTATTATGTTATCATCCTGTTTCCCCCAGAATATACAACCTGCCCATTTCCCAACCTGAGAATATACGGTAAGTGAAAATAAAGCCAACATCACATAGATACATAGGGACACACTGCTTTCTCTGCAGGGTCTTCCATGTCAGCAGGGGGACCTCTGGGATTGAGTTCCCTTACTCGGGGTCTGTGCGTGCGTGGAAGGGCTGTCGTGAGACTCAGAGGGATGGGCAAGGTCTCCCTCCTCTGGGCCACGTCCCCAGGGCCTTTGCTGTCAGGGGCATGCTTGGTGGAGGAAGGTCAAGGCGTCACGTCCGTCTCTGCTGCTACCCCGGGCTCTGCATCACGGTCCACGTGTACAGGCGGGCTGGCTGTCGAGGTCTCTGTCTGCCTTTGGTTTCCTGAGGTCATAGCCTGGGAGCCTGCGAATGCCTGTCACTATTGTGCCATAATTCTAGGTCTGCTGCGCCCTTGGCTTTATGAAAAAATTCTGGGCTATGATTCTCCAGAACGATTGAGTGAAAAAGAACCAAAACATTGTGCAGTGCTTCTTCCATGTGTGTTGGAAGGGAGGAAGCTTAGTCAAGGTCCTAGGATGTTCTGGCAGGTAAATGTCCCGGTCCCTTTATCGCTGGTATTAGAAGACTCCCATAGAGGAATCCTAGGAAACTCACTGGTTTTTAAAATATTTATGACATTTATGAGATGAAAATAAAACTATAAACATATTTCTGAGACCATTGACAATTTGAGCACTGACTGGATACTTACTCGTATCAAAGAATTAGCATTCTTTTAGTTGTGATCATGGTGGTTAGGTGTAAAATGAGTCCTTTAAGAGACATGCACTGACGTTTGGGTAGGTGAACTGACATGATGTCTGGGGCTTCAGGTCACGTGGGGAGAGGGAAACTGCTGGGGGTGTGGGTGGAGGAAGCTAGCTGATGGTTGTAGGGCTCCTGGCAAGCACGCGGGGTGTGTCATGCTAGTCTGCCGACTGCTTTGCACGGTCAACATTCTTCTTAACGGAAAGACCTCCCCACTTTCTTTCTCTCCCCTCCCGATGGGGCTCTAGGGGAGACGTAGTGTTTCTGGCACCTTGACTCAGAATCCACTTTCCCCACAGAAATACTGACTCGCCTGGGTGTTTGCTTTAAAACTTAACAACTGTGTGTTATACATTTATTTGGATTTGGATAATAGGATAATGATACTATGTATCATAGTATTATAAGCGCTGTCTTGGAAGCAGATATTGGTTAGTTACTTAACTCTTCCATCGTGTTCCATCCTACAAACACCCTTTCAGGTAGGAAGCATTGTTCATTCTGTTTTTAGAAGCAGAAACTGAGATTCAAAATGACTAAATCACCTGGCCCAGGTCCCATGGCCGGGGCTGCACAGGAAGCACTTGATCTTAACCACCAGACCACACTGCCTCATCTGGGGACCAAACCCCAGGGAAGTGACATAGCAGTACAGAAATCAACCCTCGCTGAGGCCGGGTGTGCCTCAGGCTCCGGTAAGGTTTCTACCTGTTGGGCCAAACTGGAATTGCTTTATGACCTTCAGACAGAATGTTTCAAGTTATTTCAAAGCCGTCTACCCAGGAGGCAGCTGATGGTCCTAATTCATGCTGTTTTTAACGGCTGCTGCTATGTTTTATATTTTTAATTGAATGTTTTAAATTTTGTGCTTGCACCCTGAAGCTATTTTATTGTGAAGCATGCAATTTTATAAATCAGATTTTATGAAACCCAGTGATTAAAGCCTCTGATTATGGAGCCGGATGGCTAAAGAGCAGAGATTTCAATTTAGAACTTAGGACTAGAATTTATGCAGAAAATTCCACGAGCACAGTAGTTGCCTTTCCCCGGTCTATTTGTATCCTGCTGGTCTGAACAGCTGGGAGGTTGGTAAAGCTGAGGCATCAGCAGAAACACACCTCATTAGCTTCCACACAGGGCATGGTTTGGGGTAGGGAGATTGTTCACTGTGTTATCTTTATGTCCACGTGCCCCGCCAGCAACTCACGGGCATTACGATGGCTCAGTAGGGGGGTACTGTGGTCACAGAATGCACGCTAGCAAAATTCCTCAATCTTCCTTCTTTTTAGATGAAAAACACTTTTTGAAGACCTCCTTATTCCGTGTAGCCCCTGGTGAATTCAGTATGGGACATGCTTTCATCTAAATTCAGATTTAAAACCCTAGATCCACGTTGGGCTTACAGCAGACAGTCAATTCTCTGGAATAATGGACGGATTCCCTTTTCAAAAGGGAATATGAGAGCTCTTGACTCTTTGGGGTCTCAAAGCATCAAAATGTAAAAAAAAAAAAAAAAGGTGAAATAAAAAATGCTGAAAGAAGACGTCTAATGTTGAGGCTTGCTGACTGTGGCACCGATCCCCTAGTCGTTTTGTTCTTTGAGAGAAAGAGGAACAAGTTGGCTCGTTCCATCTTTAAAGGCTTTTCCTTGGAATCTAGAAACTGTGGAAAACTTTTGGGCCAGCTCTGGTTTTCATGGGGGCTGATGTATTGGGATGCTTAAATGCAAGGTGTTTGTGGTGAAAGTATCTGGTCTCTTTGTTTGCTACCTCACGGTAACTCCACACCAGGATAAGTTTGGGTAAGGTTCTATTCTATCAGTAGAAAGGTCCTCTTCCAGTCACACGACCCAGTTACTGGGTCCACACTGACTGTGGGACAGCTCCTGAGGTGGAAACTGGGTGCTACATTGGGTGGAATGGCAGCAAATGGCTTACAGCCCACCCTGGCCATCGGTCAAGCCAGCTCCTACCTTCACTGTTCCTGTGACGTTTGTCAGTGGCCATGCCGATTTCTCCCAACGGGCTCTCGGCCACCAGAATTAATCTTTGTCAGGCCTCAACAGCAAGGAAAAGTTGACATGTCAATTGCAGACTGCTACCTGACGGGTCCAAATGGGCAGTTTCTGAGAGCGGTCTGCTGTCCTGCCCCCTAGAGAAGGTGATCACTCCTGCAGTCACATAGGCTGGGGAGAGTATGGACTAACTCAGAGCGAAAGGAACAGCTCCCGGGGGGCAGGAATCTGCAGCACGGAATATCTCTGCACCACTGACAACCTCCTCAACTCCATGGCACTCAGCAAAAAGATGAACTGGCAGGTTCCAACCACGGTGCTTACATTTTACATTAGAGTACGGGAAACATCAGCGACATAACTCTTGATACAGGTGGTTAAGCTGTCCGGACTCCAAGGGGAACAAGCACACATAATGTGGGGGTTTTAAAATACATCCACACATTCTGTGACACTTCTCTCTTCAAAAGGCAAAGTAGACCCGTTGAGTGACGACTGGACTGAGTGACTCTTTTCTAATAAACAGAACATGGCAGTAGTGATGGTGTGTGACTCGTGAGACCAGATCATAAAAGGTGTTGCTGGGTCCTTCCTGCTCTCTCTTGAATCACCTGCTCTTTTGGAAGCCAACTCCCGGGTGTGGGGACAGTAGAGTGGCCCTGAAGAGAAGCCCACATGCTAAGGAACTGGGGCCTCCAGCCAACGACCAGCACCTACTCACTAGCAGCGTGAGTGGGCCGTCTTGGAGCCCCAAACGGATGACAGCCGCCCTGGACAACCTCTTGCTTCTAATCCCAAGAGAGCACCTGAGCTAGCACCCTCCAGTTCAATTGCTCCTGGATGCTTAACTCTCAGCAACTGTATGAGATAATACACGTTTGTGGTTTTAAGCCATTAAGTTTTGTGGTCATTTGTTAAGCGGCAATGGCTGACTAACGCAATACGAATAACGGAAGTCTGTAGATATTTGATCCATGGTTTTAGTTATCTCTTATCCAGCTCTGGCCCCATCTTCCCTCCACCTATATGGAAACATAACACATTGAGCTTTACCTCCTCTCTTGTTATGAAAGTGAGCAAAAAAACAGCCAAAAGCTAGGCTGCCAGGTCCTGAAGAGGGGCAAGGGTTTGAGAGATTTCTCAAACCAAACCACGAAGCTTTGATTCTATCATACATTTGGGTTGGAAGGGTCTATGCTTTTGCTCTAAGTCGAGATTGCATTGATTCCTAGCAGGTTGCCCAGGGAGCCAAGTGAGCCTCTGATGACAGGTACCCGCCCTGTCCCCTGTTCCTCTGTCCACATTATCACATAATGCTGAGTGTAGGAAAGAGTTTTGGGAGAGAAACTAAGAAAGTATTTTACTTACTTCATTATGACAATGTAGATGAGATACATCAGCACGAGGACCAAAGACTCCCACCTGTGGACAAACCAAGAATGGTCAGTTAACAGAAGCCGCCCTAGACAGATGTGCCATACTCCAGGTCCTCTCAGACACGTGTGTGATGCGAACGGCAGCTCAACCTGCCAAGCACGGCAAGCATGAAGCAGACGTGCAAACAAGTTCCACATATTTCCTGGTCTGCAGACATTTCCTAGGCTGTATCCAGGTTTTCAGGATCTTTCTCCTCCTCCCCTACTTCAAAGGAAAATGCTCCCTCTTCTCTGTTATTTGCTCACCCCAAAGAGTATTTTGAACCCAGCAAGCCTTCTATAATGTAGCTGAATATAGGGCTATGTGTATAAATCTGACCACAGCTTAATCATTCACTGAAACTATTCAGATACAGTTACAAAGGGCAAACTAGAGGAATTGATAAGGGCAACCAAGGGATTGTTAGGTACATCAGAGCAAGACATGTGTAGAGAGAGGGAGATGGAGAGGGAAAGGAAGAATAGTTGGAGGGGAGGGGAGAGGGGGAGGGAGGGACAGAGGGGGAGAGAGACAGACACCTTGGGCAGGGAAGGTGCTAGCAGGAAGGATTAGCGTGAACGAGTGGGAAAATGGTCAAGAGCAAGCAAGAAAGAAAAATAATGAAACCTTCTGGAATGTACCTTGAACTTCTGATACTTTGAATATTTCCTCTATTTTCTTTAGTTTTAGTAACTTTCAGTTAAAAAGCAAGGGAACTTGATTTCTAGGTTCCTCTTTAGCTGTAGAATTTAATTAGTTAATTGAGGGAGTAATTTTGGCTTTAAGAAAAGGTTCCTGGAGGACGGTCTATGAAGAAATTCTAGGTTATGGCTTTCCTTCGCTTTTTCAAGTTCCATGTCTGGAAACTGATCCTGGGGAAATATGTGATCAAATGTAAAGAGGAGGCACACACAGGGTTTTCACTGCAGTGCTGTTTTATAAAAATGAAGTGTTGGAAAGAAGCAAGGCGGTTATCAGATGAAGGACTGGGTACGTGAGCTATGGTATGTCCACAGGATAACGAGCTACCGTGCATTGGCTGAGAATGATCCTGCAGATATGCACGACCACAGAGATGGTCCTCTGTCATCCTGTTCAGTGTTTCTGCAGCATCTGAAGTTGATTGCCCACCTCTTTATAAGACACTCTCTTCTCCTGACTTCTGAGGGCCACACTCCTGGTTTTCCTCCTGTCCCCTAATTTCTTCTCCCTCCCTTTGTGTCCCCTCTACTGCTTCAGTGTGACCTCTAACGTTCTCTCTAGGTGATGTCCTCTTGTCCTATTTCTGGAAAACCAACAGGCACGTCCACGCCACACTTCTCCCCGCTCCAGGTTCAGGATCCACTTGTCAATACAGCCTCTCCACGTGGCGTCTAGATGCAGGTCGGAACAGAATTCCTAATTCCTACGCCCCAGCTTCGTGTTCTCCAGGGCTTTGCCATGTCAGTGAACAGCACAGTCAAGCCCCACATCTGGAAATAGAGGTGGAGCCCTTCTCTACTCTCCCCCGTGCCCGTCGGGACTCTGTGTCCAAAATATCTCTGGAATTGCGGGTGTCTGCCCGCTCCACTGCTACCTCCCTCCCCCACCTTAACTTCAGCCTCTGAACTGCCTTCCTCAATGCTTCTGGATCCTGTCATTCTTCTGCTTAAGACTCTTCAATTGCTTCCCAAAAGACTTGAGAAAAAAATCAAAGGTGCCCCTCCCTGCAAAACCCGGTTCTTTTTCCTTCTTCCCCCAATCCTCTTGTGTCCCAACCTGGCCTCCTTTCATTTGCACACGGCAAGCTCCTTCCTTCTCCCCAGAGTCTTTGCACTTAACGTCCCCTCTGCCAGGAATGCTTTTCCCTTCACTCCTTCGCTGGTCCCTTTCATCCTGCAAATATCAGCTTAAACGTCACCTCCTCCAAGGAGTCTTCCCTGCCTACTCCTCCTTCACTTTCTGTCTGTGTTCTTTAAACCTCTGACCAGTCTGGGATTATCTTCTTTATTTACTTATTCACATCTAATGCCTGTTTCTAGCAGTCATTGGACACCACTCCTCACATCTGATTCCCGCCTGAGTGATCTGGTTTCTCCTTAGATCGGCCTCCCTGACAAAGCGCCCCCAAGCAGGCACCCCGCCCTCCCCAGCACAGAGCAGCGCTCAGCTCATCTGCACAGGTGAGACTTCTCGAAATGTCAATTTTCAGTTGCAAGACACCTCCAAGGGGCCTGAGCATGGTCCTTATCTCATTGAAACCAATGTACACGTGGCATAAACATAACTGGGAAAAGCGAATTTTTATTCCAGCTTTATTCTGAAGGAAGAGATACCCAAGAGCTGGAGGGAAGTCATGTGATTGCTTAGACGCGTTTTTACAGACTTGGTGAGGGGTCATTGGAAAACAAGCCAACGTCAAAGAGACATCCCCATGAGGCTGAATTACATCCAGCACTTGGTGAACAGGTATATTTATACTCTCTCACTCCTTTGTATCTTTTTGATTTTTTACTCAAAGCAAGCCCTTCCACTGCAATATGTGAGTAAGCATCTCTGCCTTCACATTTCAGGGATGCCTGTGGTGGCCGGGTTCCCTCTCCTGCTGGCCTTTCAGGTTTGCCTTGTTGGCACCCAGACTCAGGGCCCACCCAGTGCTTCCTCCTCGTCAGGTGAGGCTCTCTGAGGCCCCTCTGCTTTGTGGCCTGATTCCGTATTTGAGCATCAAGTCTTGGCTTCCTGCTCTTTGGTGTCGCCCCCCAACCGCCTGCCCCCGGGGCCATGAGTATCTCCAAATGACACCGTGATGACGTGTCTGCTCCCCCCTCGTCTCAGACATCCCCAAGGCCACGGCCGAACTGGGTTTTGCATTCTGTGTCCAGTTCTGGAACGGAGGCTGGCAGCCAGGAGGTGCTCAGGAATGTTTGGGACTTGAAGCGACTCCAACTGCAGACCCTGATGTCACACGCTCTTCCCATCTGCCCCTCCCGGCCACAGCCCGCCGCTGTCCTCCAAGGACCTGGGCTTGTGTGATCTGGGTGTGCTTTTCCCTTCCCACAAACTTCCACGCTGAACCACCTACCACTGGCCCTGAATTCTCCTGCCAGAGATTGTTCTTTTCCGTGTTGGAGGGCTATGCCCTGTCACCCCCCGACCCCTCGCCCAGAGGGCACATCTCCACTTCCTAACCAGGGTCCAGAACCACGAAAGCCGGTCTCCAACACCATGCAGATGGACACTGTCCAGGTCGCGTCCCAGGCTCTCCTTTCTCCCCCAAAGTCACGACTCGCTCAAAGAAGAGACAAAAACAGCACCCTGCATCCTTTTGTTTTCTTGTCAGGCCTTCAGACTCACTGAAGACACATTCTGAATTCCTTCTGGCAACAGTGGGGGTCTTGCTGGGCAGGGTGAACACATACCCTACTAGGTGGCTCTCTGATGCTATCTATGTCAGATGTCTTTTGGGGCAGGTATCTGATGGAAAAGCACCCGACGGATATTCCCCTGCCTCTTCCTGCTAATGGAACCCCACTATGTTGAGGCAGTAAATGGGGACCCTTGATCTCAAGGAGGGTGGGATAAATGATTGGTCTAAAGTTGTAATTCTATTCCCCCCTGGACACTTATTGGTCAAAGCAGACCCAGTTGTGACCAAAGAGATATAAGGTGGAAAGGTATTCAATGAAACGACATAGCCCCTCTTCTTCCTTCTTGCCTTCAATCCAAACTTGATGGCTGGAACCACAGCAGCCATCTTGGGGTCATTAGGGAAAGGTCAAGAGAAATGCAGAGCCACTGTACTACCTACCTCTGGGGTACTTGATATGTAAGAAAAATAAACCACTATTTCTGTAATCCACTGTGGCTGGCTTTTCTACTATCTGCTACTAAAAGCCTTCTGATGGCCACTTCTTGGCTGAATGTGACTTGCTGTGGAAAGCTGCTTGAGGAACGGTAAAGGAATCTAAACCAGCATGGTGGGGATCCCTTCCCCTTGTGTACTTGTATTTGACAAGGCTCCTTTCCTCCTAAAGAGTACTTTAGTTTCAAAATAAGCACAACTGACATTAGTTTCCTTGCAAGGATTTGGGGTGAATTGGTTACCTGCCTTGACATTGCTAGAACATGCTGGAATGTCCTACAACAAGGAAAGAAATTCACTGTTTAAGGAATTATTGAAATACTACTGTGCTTTAATTGCAAGATTGAAGAGTCTGTCTCTTAGGACAGAAATCAGAGGAATCAGCTCCTAGACTCACTCTTTCAGCAAAATAAATACTCATGGGTGGCTGGGTAAGAAAGTTAAGAGATGTGGACAGTAAAAAATATCTTAAAGTTCAGTATATTTTGCAGTCACGTGAAGAGCTGAAATCGCTGGAAATCCCAAAGCAGTGATAGGTCAGTGGTGCAGACTTTAACTTCTCAGCCTCACTCGTGCAAAACGGTCTCCGTCACCCCATCCACATAATAACCATGATTACATAACAGGTCGGCCGTCTGAGAATGATATTCGGTGCCGTGAAAGCTTCCCCTAGTTCTTCCCGCAGTTTCACCTGTGCATGAGTTATGATTCCAACCCACCCCAGGCTGGACCAAAACCAGCTTGGGAATTTGCGACTCGTGTATCCGTGGCCCTCCCACCTCCTCCCTCCTCTGGGAGCCCGGGTGCCCAGGCTGAGGGGCTGATGACCTCAGAATCCGGCCTTCAACACAGGCTCGGGGAGTAGCCTAGGAACCCAGGTTCTCTCCTCTGACATCATAGGAGGGTCAGTCTTTGGAAAGGAGAGGATACAGACTCTCTAGTTCTTGCTCCTTCCCATCTGAAATATCCTAAAGGACACCTTGAGGGTAAGGACTGACACGGGCTTGTCATGAACCTGCTTTCATTTCCTCCTGCCGTGGTTTTCACGAGCAAAGCCAAGGAGATGTGGAGAGAGGGCTCCTTCTAAGACTGACAGACGGTAAACCACCCGCGGGTCTCCTTTTTTCAGGTTTTCTGCACAAAAGCAGCAGAAAAATTTCTGAGGTCAACTGTGATCATAACTTGCTTTTCCTTATGGCAGCATTGTTAGCAAAGAGCAGGAACACCGAGCAACACTTAGGCACCTACTGTTTGCTGAGGCAGAGCATTGGTTGTGCTAACCATGCCGTGAGTTTGAAAGGGAACGCTTCTGCAAGTTTTCTTGTGCTGCACGTAATCCCCAAGGACATGAGGGGAAAATGTCACCACTCCACGTGGCGACCAGGTCCAGGTGGATCCCACGAGGAGGTTCTTCCTGACCTCTGGCCTCTGACTTCTGACCTGTGCTGCTCCCAGGAGTCTTGATCCCTTTCAGCTTGCTGATCACTGTTATTCAAAGAAGACTTCCTTCTTATTTTTATGGGTCAGTATAGGGTCTATGCGTCTTAGAGCAAGTTCCTCCAGTTGTCTCCCCCCTTGCCCTCTTGGACAGAGGAGAGAGAGGCGACAAAAGTATCTTAATACCCTGGATAGTGTGTAACATTTATGGTCCATGTGATATGCTCCCCACCGCCCCAAATTCTGAAAATCACAGAGACATCCTAGGACACAGACATGTCGCTCCAGCAAAGGGCTAGCACTCATTTTGCTGAAAACAAAGACTGCTGGGCTCTGTAATTCTTTTTCTAATTAAAGGTATAATTTATTATTATTATTATTTTCATATTCTTTTCCATTATGGTTTACTAAAGGATATCGAATAGAGTTCCCTGTGCTCTACAGTAGGACCTTGCTGTTTGTGCTTCTTTTTCTAGCTCATTCTTAGCTCTAAATAATACCACGAAAGTCGTTTACCTACAGCATCACAACTACCTGTTTCTGAGGTGCTCTTTCAGAAGAAGTAGGTGTATTTTCACATCACTCTACTTCCACAGATCAAATATTTGAAAAATGTAACAAGAATGCATGACACACCCAATTTCTATTTCCATTTCAAACACAGTTGACATGCTCAGAACCCATCTCAAAAAAGGTGATTTGGACATTGACCCAAATGCAAATGTTCCCGTATACTTAATTTGGGCATTTTTTAAAATCTATCAAAAAAAAATCACTGATTTTTCAGAGCTCTAAGATTTTCTTGAATGTTAGGCAGAACTTTAATGGGTTAAAGGTCACTGACATGCCTTCACCTCTGGTTCCTGGGATATACTGAATACATGGTGTTCGGAATATGCTGACGCGGTCTGGACAACTGGAAAAGGTTCATCAAATGTTAACCATGACCTTGCCCATGACTGACTGTGGAAAGGCACAGTTGCCTTACACTGTCTAATCTGGATAAAGACAGCAAGATAACAGGGTCCCCAAAGGAAGCCCACCAGGCCAGCCCAAGGGAAACGGTCTCTGCTCCGTGAAAGCTGATTTAATTTCTTTGTTGAGATGGACAGAGGGTTCCTGAGAAACGCTAGTTGTTCCAAGCTGCCCCGACATTTCCCTTTCTTTCCTAGACCCTGACTTTGTTCTTTACTGTACTGTCTCTACCACATAGCAATGGGAAATTGGAAGGGGAAAAGAGGTACTTACCAGGAAACTTGTTCATCATAAATGAACTGTGAAAAAAATAAAAAGGAGAGAAGATTAGACAGACACACACACATACACATGCTTTATAACTGCATGTTATCCGCCCTTGTGGCTGGCTGGTGGGAACTGGGGCTGGGGCCGGTTTGGGGTGTGAAGCATCTGTGGGCAAACTCCCCTCTGTGCTGGTTTAGTCTCTGGTCAGTGTTCGTGGAAGGAGGTCTTGTTGGCAGACTCGGGCGGGCATCAGGCCATTCCAGCCTTCCTGCAAGTTCTGTCAGAGGATGGAGTGAGAGGGAAGCATGCCCAACCTCGTTATTTGTAGAATTTCAGATCTGGAAGGGGATGCGGAGCTTGGTGGGTGCTTGCAAACATTAGTCACTTACGGGTCCCCTGGAGGCTGTCTGTATGTCTCTGCACATCGTACAGCACCTTCGAGCTTTTATGAAATCACCTGAGCTTCTATGGAGATTAGCGAGGGTCAGAAGCAGTGCAAAGGGCCAAACAGAGACCCTCCCTGATCAGTTAGGAGCCGAAGAAAACACACGACAGGACTGAGTTTAAGTCCTACTCCACATAGCATCTAAGATCACTTCTCATTTTGGGGGAAAAAGTGGTATAATCCTGGCCCTTTGATTTATACGGGAAACGGAGCTGCAGAGAACATGAGTAATTTCCCTGGGGTCATCCAATTAGCTGCAGAGTTGGTCCCAGAACCCAGCCCTGGCTCCTAACTTCGTGTTCTTTCCATGACACCCTTATTTGCCCAGATGGTATGGTGCTGAAACCAAATGAATGCCCTTCTATTTCATTCAAGTAGGAAGCTGTTTCTTCCCACACTCACAGGACGTGACTGATTTGAGCGCCATCATCTCTGAGCAACTTTCGTTCAGGGGCCCCCTGGAGACTCTCAGGGAGAAGCATCTGGGTGTAGAGGGTGATTACTGCACCCAGGTGGTAAACTCGGCTAACGACGGGACATCGCTTCAGTCCCCGGCGATGACAGCGACCACCAGTTGTGAGAGACACAGAGAAAACCTCAAAGACCAGCAGGTGCAGCTGAAAAGGCGCACAAGAGGACCTCCCTCCAATCGCCCCAAAGGAGCATAGAGAAGGATGAGGAGAAAGGAGCCACCCTTTTCTCTGTAACTCACTCTTCCCAACAAGACACTGACAAAGACATTGGCTTCATCAGTTTTTGCCGCTTTGTCGTCTGTCATTATCGGATCCAACAGGGTGGCATTTGGATGAAAATGTCAGACCAGAGTGGGAAGAGAAATAAAGAAGTAAAGGGAACCGCCCCACAATCCAGGCTGGATGGTATGGAATTCATTCCCAGGAAGGCATTCCCAGCCGCTGTTACATAATTGCTAGCTTTCAAAAAATCCAAGAAATCATGGAACAGAAGCAGTGATTTAAGTTGGAAAATGTTTTCTATTAATTGAAGTTAATTCAATATCAGTCTTGGGCAGCAGACTGGAACAATCAATCCAGAGCCACTTAAGAGAGCACAAGATACGAGTAAAGAGTTGATTAGATCACCAATTTAATGTTCCTCTCTGGGGAGGGCAGCTAACACTCCGCAGTATGCAAGCAGCTCTGAAGAAGCCTTATTTTGTGCCACCTAACTGACAGGTAAAAAAAAAAAAATCAGAATGGGCTTAATTGTACAAAGGATTCCAAAGTGAGAGCAGAATTTACAGGGAACACAATAGCAGAGAAATAGTGAGGCATGCCTGGATGCAAACGTGGTGGGGGGAGGGAACCAGAAACTTCCAAAGGACAGAGGCAGCGATGCTGGTCCCTGACCACCTGGAGCCCTGAGGCCTCAGCTACCCTGTGGCCCACGAGTGAACACGGTCTGGGTTTGACCCCACTGCCTCAAGAGGATTGGGTGGAAACACGAGAGCCTCCAAAAAAGAACAGTAACATTGATAAAAGGGACTATAAATCAGGCCTTTGAGAAAACCTGAATGGAAAGAGGCTTGTGTGTGGTGAGGAAAGAGACCTGCCTGCAGAGTCTGGTGGTGCCTGGAGGGGGCCGCCAGCTGACTGTCACCCACCCAGAAGGAAACCCGCACTGTTCACAGACTGTTCCCCTGGGAGACCACATCTCCGGACCACGCCGACAGAGCATGGAACCGGCCTGTCTGAAAACGTACGACGACAAAGATGGTGACTCTCACTTGGTGTTGTTGATGGTTAGAGCGGATTTCTTATTCCTTACAGATTTTATTTCATTTGATTCTCCTAAGATGAGTGTTGCACATCCCTCTGTATTTTCATGCTCACTCGGTGAGTAAAAGAAGACAAAACAACTTCCCCACCCCTGCTGGCTGGGTGACTAGGGTAGAAGAGAACCTGAAATCACACGCCTTGCCCCACCTGAAACAAGAAACTGCGCCCCCAGTTCCAGCCGGTCCCCACTAGGTGGCGCTCACGTCCCGGCCCCGCATCCCAGCGGCCCGGCCCCGGCAGAGATGTTGAGATCAAGTTGGACCAAGTCCCCTTGGCGGCTCCATGAAATCTCCTGGGAGGTGGGCAAGGGCCCCTGGACAGACCGCTTCCTGCAACGGCCTGCGGCCAGCCCACTGCCATCACGCGGCGGGGTGACGTTCTGGAGGCAGCTCCTGCGCGGTGCTCTGAGATGGGGCCGGGTGGGTCCCTCAGTTACACCACACGCAGTCCCCAGACCTGAGCGCAGCGGTCGGAGGTGCCCCACCCTTTTCCCAAGTGGGATTTTGCAGAGGAGCCTTGGGAAAGCAGCTCTCTGTGCTCTGCTGGTTGTGTTTGGGGCGAGGCCTCTATTGCCCCACCCCCCGCCAGGGCCCGCGTGGGTGCGCTGATCTCTGGGCCCCAGATTTGCTGCATGGCTGGTCAGGGACCTGCTCTCTGACCCATATCTGGTTCCTCCAGAGCAACCCCCGGCTTCACGCTAAGCTTTCCACGTGTTCCGCAGACGAGCTAAATGGGAACTCACAGGAGTGAATCTGAAAAAACGCTCTTTTCCTCCAGGCCTCCGCAAAACGTTTGGGTACCATGGAAACCAGCTTTTCAGTGCTGGTGTCTGCTCTAGAATTCTTCCGAGAGAGACAGGATTCCATTAGGCAGGTGAATCCCTGGATGACCGAGCAACCCAGGGAACTCAAGGTGGAACAGCAAGGAACAGACAGCCGGTAGTCGCAGGCGAGTGGGCAGGAGAGGAGAGGCCAGGCTGGCCCCGCAGCGCACGACGGCCCTGGGCTGGCTGGTTGTAAGCGGTAACCATGGCGCTGGGCGGCTGCTGTGCTTGTACAGTAATCTCTGGCACCATCAGAATTTTAAGCAGTGAAGGTAAAAGGAGAAAATCAACACCATCATTCTCTTTCAAGAGACTGAAACCTTGAACATCTTCCCCGCGTTGCTGGGAAGGGAAACTGCTCCCCCCGCCACCCCACCCCCCACGGCGTAGATGCCCTCAGATGTGCCTACTCGGCGTCTTGCATTCCTCCGGCTTCAGGGACAGGGGTGCGGGTGGCTTAGCGGAGCCTACGGCGATTCCCTCTGAGGGGAGGAGTCAGATGGAATACATTGGAAAACAGCTGTGAGGCACGGATACGGTTTCCAATTGAAGGGTAAATCGTGATTCTGACATGAGCATCTCCAGCTGGCTGACCTGACGGTGCTGGGGATGCAGGAGGGTAGCTACTAAAGGCAGGGCTTGAGCAGAGCTGGACATCCCATATCAACCTGCAGGGCAGGCCACAGCAGAAGAAACAATGATGAGAGGACCAATTTAGGATACAGGAGATGACGGCTGTTAAAGCAAAAAGTTACGTTCGCTCAGCAGTGCAAAAACACAGGCGAGGAACTAAAATGTCCAAGTTGCTGTCCTCGGGAAAGAGCAAGTCTACTGGAATCCCGTCCAGCCAACCCGATTCCCCGGCTCTAGGAGCAAATGCTCGGATGCCCCGGCTCCCTCCCTGACCCCAGCACCACTTAAGAGCAGCCCTGCCTCTTCACTGTGGCAGGGATTAGGGAACAGGGGACCCCCTGGTTTGTTTGAGGAACTTGAATGTTCTCTCACATCCTTCTGTGTGAGAATCTTCTGGCTGCCAGAGTCATTCCCGTTTTGCTGGGGCCCCGAGACGTAATCGTGAACAGAAGGGCCTCAGGGTCTCCACACTGGAGAAGAAGGAAGGGCCCGAGGGGAACGGGCTGTGGAGGACAGCGGGCACCAGAGGACAGTCAGCAGGGTACATGTCAGGCACTTTCCTCTCACAGAAAGGGCGAGATAAGGAGATTTAAGATGGAAAGACTTCCAGGAGAGGGAGGCAGACATTCAGTCTCCAAATGTAAAGTAAGCGCTTCCTCCGGGCGCCCCTGTGAAGGTGGACTTCGTGGTAGGTGGGGTAAAGCCAGACTGTACGAGGGAAAACCTGAATTCTTTGCTGGGCTGATGCAGCTGTACATCTTATCCTCCTGCTCTGGTTGGCCTGAGAGGTTGCAGCTCGCTCACCTTGAGCAAATCCCTGGATTTCTGGAGCCTTGGTGTTGCCATCTGTAAAATGGGACTCCTATCACAGCTGCTTGCGCAGTGGTGAGTATTGAACTAGGAAATCTCCATCGACCGACCCAACACTGTACTCAGTCCCGTAGGAAGTATGGAGTCTGTGACTGTTAAAAGTGCCCGTGAGAATGTAGGTATACTTCCTCTGGAAGGATTTGCTCTCTACAACTGTGCTATCCAAGCTGATAGGCACTAGCCACATGTGGCCTCATACATTGAAATCAATGAAATAAGGTTCAGTTCCTTGGTTGCAATGGTTGCATTTCAAGAGTACAATGGCTAAATGGGAAAAGAATTTGAAAAAGAATAGACACATGTATATGTACAACTGAATCACTTTGCTGTACACCTGAAACTAACACAACATTGTAAATCAACTCTACTCCAATATAAAATAAAAATAAAAAAAAAAGAGCTCAAAGGCTCACGTGCTTGGTGGCCATCATATGGGACAGCGCTGCCTAGGCTGTCTCCGGCAGATGGGTCAGCTGAGTTGTCTCTCTTTATGAGAGTGGGGGGCTGCACTGAGTGAGAGGGCAGTGTCACCTCGGATGAGCCTTGCTGCTGTGCCGGTGCTCAGGTTGCCCTGAGGGGCCCCGCAACTGCCAATGGCCCACCTGGCCCTTCTCCAGGTGGGCAGCCCCTCCTCCCCCAAGCTGCATTTGTGAGCCTGTCTGTTATTTGGAACCTGTCTCAGAGGCCTCTCCATACCCCCTGGAAGTTTCCCTTCTCTTGGTGCTCAAAATCCCCCATCTTGAAGCAGAGATGAAGGGTAAAAATAAAGTATTCCTTTTAGGGCAGCTGTTAGATTGACGATGTAATGAATCATTTGCATTTATGTAAATTACATGATTATGTAAATTACAGTAACATTTCAATAAAAGAGACTGTCTGTCGGGTCTGCTGGAATCTGGAGAAAGAAGATGGGGAGGCTGGAGCTGCCATAGTCAGGTGGGGGTGGGTCCTTGGTGTGAGAGACAGCAGCAAGAGTGTCCACGAGGGTCTGCAGACTCCCCATCGTGTAGAGGCACACAGGACATGCTCCGAAGGAGCCAGGATGCTCTCAGAACCTAAACAGCGACACTTCTCTTGCAGAAAGAGACCCAAGTCATGGGGCGAGCTTCCTGACCCATGTCAAGCTTCTCCAGGGCCTGATGCTTCACTGTAGAGAATGTCACCTGGGCTAAAGGGGGATGCCTGATGGGGCGGGGGAAGGGCGCTGAGAGACAGGCGCTGTACGCTTTTGCAATTAGAACTGCTTTAGATGAGAGCATGTTCTTAATTTCTTCCGCTCTCTATTTATCTTTATTTTTTCACTCTCTCTTTAAAAAACAGCAACAACAAACAAACTAGAAAATAGCAGAGAGCAAAGGTCAGGTAAATCCCAGATAGCGACGTGAACTGAGTCCCTTGTCTCTAAGTTAACCGTTTGAAGCTCTGTTGGTTTCAGAACACCCGTGCTGTGTTTCTGCTTTTTGGCCTGGGCCTCTGCAGCAGCTTCCATGTCAGCTGTTTCAGAGTCCAGGTAGTAACGACCCCATCAGCACTCCCTGGACCCGTGGCCCTAAGCCTCCCTGGAGACGTGGTCTTTCCTGCTCTTTGGATCCCCAGCCCTGAGGGACTGTCCTCGGGGCTCCTCCCTGTGGGCAGATGTATTTAGAAGTGGCCTCTGGTCCCATTTAGTCTGGACTTGCCCTCCGGGTGAATTAGCTCTTCATTGCGGCACCTCAGGGGACTGCCTTCTGAACATTTCAGAGCCATAAAAAGGGGGAGAGGGTAAAAAAACCCCTAATAGTTAAAATAAATTATTCAGATAATTATTGGTAATTATTTGTGGGTAGGAGGAGTGTTCTAAGTACAGGACTTTTCAGTGCCCATTGCAGAGTCCGATGGAGAAGCTTTGTGTTATACAGGGAAAACCCGAAGAAAAGTGGTGCTGTTACCATGACATTAGGGAAAACATAGAAAGAGGAGACTAGGAAACCTTGACGGAAAGATATGGCGTGTGGAGCAGCAGCCTGGGGCTGGCGCGTGGAAGAGATCTGTGGACATGGACGAACCTCCTTTGCTAAGCGCTGCTCTTCGGGTATGAGGCTGTTTTGCTCTTCAGGCTGGTTTTAAGTCTCATGTGGAAATGACCCCAAGAACGAACAGCCCTCAGAAATCCAGCCAACCAAGCTGCCACGATGCTTCCCCTTTCGAGACGAGCCTCGCCTGCAGCAGATGACCATCTGAGGAAATGGTGTCCAACCGTATTTGAGGTTGAGTTTCTCCAAGCACAGTGGGTGCCACTGGCATCAGAATCACGGGGGAAGATCCTGGTTGAAGTGAAGCTTCCTGGGTCCAACCCCAGGATCTACTGAATTAAAATCTCTGGTTTGCATGTTTCCAGGAGACATGCTGAGCGTTTCCTGTGCTGCTGAATTTGGAGGAACACCACTTAAAGTAGAAAGAACCGAGACCAAACCCTGAGGACCCAGACGTTCTCTTTTCCATTACTTCCTAACAGTGGAGAAAGGTAATTTTTCTCAAGATCATAAAAATCTAGCCTTGACGTCAGGTCGGTAAATACACAGTCCAATCTCTAGGTCACAGCAAAGAATCACTTGCTTTTGACTCTGTTGCCATCGGAGGGAACACAGAGCTGCTGGCATCCTGTGAGCAGCTGAGTCAGCTCTGATTCATCCTCAGCAGGTGATTGCTTTGCCCAAAGACCCCGCTCGGGCGAGCGTCGCCCACAGCCTGAGGATGCAAAACCGCTTTGTTTCTTCACACGTTTCTTCTTCTTAGCAACAATTACATTTGTTCTATCTTGAACACGGCCAGATAAATGTGACAGAAGACAGGTTATTTCACACACGGTCCAGGAGGTGTCCACGTGAAAACAGTGAAACTGACACCAGCAGATCTACCGACAGGCGCGACGGGCGCGGATGCTGCCGGGTCCGTGCTCCCAGGGGGTCTTGTTTTTTTTTTTCCTTTGGTATAAATTTATTTACTTATTTATTTTTGCCTGTGTCAGGTCTTCGTTGCTGCGTATGGGCTTTCTCTCTAGTTGCGGCGTGCAGGGGCTACTCTTTGTTGCGGTGCGCGGGCTTCTCACTGCGATGGCTTCTCTTGTTGCAGAGCACGGGCTCTAGGCGCATGGACTTCAGTAGTTGTGGCATGCGGGCTTCAGTAGTTGTGGCTCTTGGGCTCAGTTGCTCCACGGCATGTGGGATCTTCGACACGGCTCAAACCCGTGTCCCCTGCATTGGCAGGTGGGTTCTTAACCACTGCACCTCCAGGGAAGTCCCTCCCAGGGGGTCTTGGACTGCGTTGTTCTGGCTCATCTCCTTGTCTCTAGGAGGGTGGACACCTCCTTCTGGAATTCAGTAAAAGGGAGAACTGCGTTCATTGACACCATGCACTAACACGTCTCTTGAAAAATGTAATTTTCAGAAATCATCCTAAAATACCCTGACAGCAGAAGAGCAGAGTACATGTGAGCTGTATGGGATCGGGCATCACTGGACAAAGATTCTGCAGAGCGTGTTTGAGCAGTCTGGGCTGGGTGAACAGAGGCTTCTAGATCTGGGGGTGATCATACCTCTTCCACAGGTACAAGAACACAGAGCTCATAGGTGTCCTTAAGTCTGCTGACCGGGAATTCAACAGACACACTGTGTTTTCAGTCCAACGTGTACGTCGGAGCACTTCTGCCCTTGGGGGGCTGGTCTCAACCCTCCTGATCGTCAATCGCTCCTGGAATGAGGGTGCTGTGGTTGTAAACCCAAGCTCTTCACGTGGAGCTGCTGTTGACTTAACTAACCCATCTGATTCCTTGGGGAAAGTCTTGTATTAAACATCACTTTTGACTTATTTGTATATAGCTTTATAATTAAATTAATTATTTATAATTAAATAATATACAGGTAAGTGCTTTGTAAACAGGTAAGTAAATCCTTCAGAGGATCTATTTCCGTTCTGTGCGTAAGGAAACTAAGACCTGGAGACACTGATTTCTCCAAGGTCATTAGAGCTAGCGAGAAGGGGACCCGAGTTAGGAGCCAGGTCTCCCGATTCCCATGTGTTGTTCTGACTTGCTGCCCTTCTCCTAGACGGCTCGGCTTGCCAAGCTAAGGGATTTGGGTTTATCCCCACAGGACATGGAGCCGCTGATCACAGGACTGGCATTTGCAGGTGTTCTTTGTCGAGACACCGTTTGGACAGCTCTGAGGACTGACCAGGGAGGGGGTGGGCAGCTGTGATTCTACTCGTTACATTAATCTGCAATGAGCTTCATCAGTGCAGGCCAGAGATGCAAAAAGCCTCAAGGAAAACAGGCTACGGGGGACACACTGGGGAGACTTTTACAAAGTGAAAATCCACAGGACACTGACGCCAAATGCGTATGTTGGGAGTTGGGGGGAAGGTCAGTTTAATATCATTCCCAGGCTGGGTAGCTAGGGTAGGAACGGGGGCTGAAATAAAGGAGGAGGGTCCAGTCTTGGGGAAATCATCCCAAGTGTAGAGACACATTGGGTCTGGGGCATGAAGGTGTCTAGTAGAGAGTTGCTTACCCACTGCTAGGGACACAGTGTAGGCGTGTCCGCGTGAAGGCGGTAATGGCAACAGGTACTGTGGGACGGGCAGGGCGTGTCCCGGGAGAGTGCACAGAGTAAGGGGGAGAAGGAAGGTCCACACCCAGTGATGCTGAAGGGAGTTACAGAGGAGCCCATGAGGAAAGTGAGTGCCAAGGGTCGGGGGAATCGTAGGAAAACAGCAGGGGATGCTCATGGAGCTGGGGGACCAGAGCCAGCTCCTGTTCTGAGCACCGGACCATCAGGCTGGGGTTCTGAGTGATCCAAGTAGCCGCCTCCACGCACCTGCTCCACCTGGAGGAGCCACACGTCACCCCAAGCTGAGAAGGATGATTGGGAGATAAGAGGCCAGGGATCCAGGCGAGGTGCCCATCACACACTTACCACGATGAGTGCAACCACGGACAGCGTGTAGTAAATGGAGTCCCTCAGCAGGCACCAGGAGGACAGAGCCACAACCTGGAGGAAAAGGGGAGAGGAGGTGAGAAACAGGACATCGACTGTGCGAGGGAGACAGCCTGGCTCCTGGAGCTGTGGCCAGTGATGACGCAGACACACAATCTAGCATTTGTGTCTCTGTCCCGCAGACCCAGGCCATCTGCCAGTTGATAGGAATAGACTGAAGTCTTCAGGCACCACGGTCTGGGTCTCCTGAAAATCGGATGCCAAGATGGGGTTGAACCTGCAAGGACTTCATTAGGGGGAGATGCCCAGGAGAGGAGACCAGGAGTAGGCCGGGGAACCGGGAGGCTGCCCAGCCATAACTCGGGTCTGACCCCCAGAGGAGAGGGAAAGCTGGGTAGACGGACAATCTGAGGCAGGTTCTGCACAGCCGAGCCAAAGTCCCATGTCTCCCAGGAGCCCGCCAGCCTCAGCATCCCTAACTCCACGTGGACCATAGGAGTTACCCGACCCTGGGTCCTTGTCAACACTCTACCCAGGGCTGGGCAGCTGCCACCCTTCAGAAGAGGCGCGGACAGTTGATTTGTGGTCTCCCCCTCCACTCCCCGCGCCCTCTTCTCTCCTCTCTATTATATGCCAGGCCTTGTGGGCACTTGACCCCTGGCTTAATCAGAATTTTTAAAAGATTGATTTGCGTATTGATCTGGAGAAAACATTATCTTAGCAGTGGGGAGCTGTCCCTTTAAAGATGTGGTGACTCTGCTGAGACCAGTGGACACCTTGCTGGAGGATAAGCAGGCTTGGCCTCCTGTGTGCAGACTTCCTGCAGGAGAAGGAGGCCCCTGGTGCAGAAGGAGGGGCGGGGCCCCGCTGGGCATTGTGGGAGGAGGGGCTGCGGGGAGGGGTGGGGGAGGAGAGAGGGGGAGGGGCCCAGGTTAAGATCCCTGCTCTGGAGGAAGAGTCACTTCTCCTCTGCAAATCCTTCAAAGTCTCTTTTGGAGCAAAAGCTGGTATTTTTCCTCTGCTCTGCAGAGTAGGTCCATTTTTGCAGACTCTCCCAAAGGAGGCTGGGAGAGTCCCAGTGCCCTGTCAGAGTTGCTTCCTGGGCTGTCACTCACAGTCCCTCCCACCTCCCTAGAAAAGTGTCAGCCACCCCAGGGCCACAGGACACTTCTAGCTGCCTTTGCCCTTGGCCTCAAAAGGGGAAAAGGACACAGCAAATGCCACCTCTCAGCTGGGACAGTGACAGGCACACGGTGCACCAAAGACAACAGGAAAAGGGATTCCAGGGACAAGGCCGCCTTTGGCACCTCTCCCCTCCCCTACTGCTGTGAGCGGCTATGAAGAAAGGATCAGGCAAAGTCAAACCAGAGAGGGCTTTCTGGATTCAAATAACATGAAAGGTATCACCTAAATAGAACCATAAATGAATAATGAGGCCAGCTTCTTTTCATTAACACATTCTTCCACTGCTGTAGGGACAATGAGGTATTTTCTGTTGCTAATTTTGCCTTATATGGATGTGTATTTGCAGATCTAAGTTACAGATGACAGGGTTGTCAAGAAGAGAACTTGTGCCACGAGAATCACTTTAGAACAAACTTGACCCTTTTATCATCTCTCCTTGGACCGTATACTCTTAGAACCTGTGACCATCACTTACCGTCTATGGAACAGAACAAATTGGACTAGACTGTTCATTTTCCATCAGGTCATAAAACGTGGTGAATATTTTAAAATTTATTATAGTTAGGCTAATGGACTTAAAACGTGGCAAATATCAATTCTGAATTTTCTTAAAAAATCACTTGGGCTTTTAATTAAAGATGGCAGATTGAACACATACCAGTACCTTTGCTCTTTCTTGTTGCACTATAACAGGATAACAGCAAAAGGACTTTTTTTTTTTGTTTTTTTTTTTTTTTTTTTAACAAGAGATAAACCTGGGAGGAAAGGAGAATAGAAGAGCTGATCTGAGCAACGAAAGTTTGGAGGCTGAAAGCAGAAGAACAATCGGTCATTCAGCAGGCAGTGGGCCAAGCTCTAGAAGTGATGGTAAATGTGGCCTGAAAACAGGATGACCGTGAGACTGTTTAAGAATTCAATCCCAAACCTCCTCCCTCTCTTCAAGCAGACCAGTGACTGCACATCCCTCACCTTATCAGAAACAGGAGACCTGGCATTTAAAGAAGAGAAGTTCCAGAAAAAGGAGGAGAGGAAATAATCAAATAGATAATTAAAGATTCCCAGAAGTTAAGGATGTGCATTTTCCAGCACAAAGGACAAAATGATGCATACCAATGCACGTCATTGTGAATTTTCAAAAGGCCAGGACCAAAAAAATGGTCCTAGAAACTACCAAAGAGAGAAAAACAGGAATATATACAAAGGATCAAAACCAGAATGACATTTTATTTCTCAACCAAAGCACTGGAAGCTAGAAGACAATGGAGGAACGCCTTCAAGATTAGAAAGGAAAATGATTTCAACCTGGAATTCTACACTCAACCAAATTGTCATTAAGGGTGAGAGAAGACTAAAAATAAAAGTTTAATTATCTCAGAAAAAATGTAATTCCTACGTATCTTTTCCCAGAAAGCTACTGGAGGATGTGCTCCACTAAAATCAGGGAGTAAAACAATTGTTACAGAGAATTATGTTACAATAAACCATTAAACCAAACAATAAAAATCTATCGTAATAAGTGAAGAAGATTTCCAAGATGGTGATGAAGGAAGATTCCAAAATGATGGTAAAAGGAGAATCCAAGATGAAATTTTTGCAGCAGGTCAGAAGACTCAGACGAAATGATGCCAGAAGGACAAAACTGATGGAAAATCTTATGATTTTGAACCCACGGAAAAGAGACTGGAGATCTCTGGGAACAGAGCATAGATACCTCAGCAAACAAACAACAAAAAAAAAAGACAGTTCTAAACCATGGGGAAAACAGAGTTGTGCAGGAAAGGAAGATGAATCATTACCCATTATTGGCTCAGCTATAAACAGTGGTCACATAGTCATAATAAACACAGCATAAACTACTGTCTAAGCAAATTTATGGTGTAATTGTTTGGGGAGGACAGAGGGCTGGGCAACCGGGGTGGGCAGGGCTGAAAGAGACCTTAACCTTCCTCTTCCACACTACTGTGAAGCCATGGAGCATTCTGGAAACTGAAAAGTCAAGTAACTGCCATAGAAGCACGTTATTTGCAGACACTGAGCAAGTGTCAGGAACAACCAAACTAGTGGAAAGCAGCTGCTTCTGAAGGGTGGGACGGGAAGGTGTCTGTCTTTCATAAGCCTTCTAGAAGTGGTTGCCTCTTTAAGCTCTGTGCATATAACTTTAATGAAAAGAAAAACTAAAATAAGAAAGTATAATACAAGTTATCCACTTAGATTTACTCCTGCAAGAAATGCACCTCACGTTGAGCCTAGATGTCAAATCTGCATGGATAGTGATCTACTTTTATCTCTTTATAAATAGAATAGTTTTCAATGTATAGACTATCTCCAAATTTCAGCTCCAGATTCAGAGCCTACATTTACCAAAACCAATTTTTTAAAAATTTATTTATTTAAAAAATTTTTAATTGAGGTATAGTTGATTTACAATGTTTCAGGTGTACGGCAAAGTGATTCAGGTATATATATATATATATATATATACACACACACACGTATATATTCTTTTTCAGATTCTTTTTCATTACAGGTTATTACAAGGTATTGAATATAGTTCCCTGTGCTATAAGCAGGTCCTTGTTGTTTATTTTATATATAGTAGTGTGTATCTGTTAATCCCAAATTCCTAACTCATCTCTCCCCTCACTTTCCCCTTTGGTAACCATAAGTTTGTTTTCTATGTCTGTGAGTCTATTTGTGCAAAACCAATTTTTTCTATAGAAGCAATGAACTGGAGGACAAACAAGGAGGCAAATTAGGGAATAATTTTTCTCCACACTCTAGAAGGAATCAAAGCGTCGTTGGTTCTGCAATATCTATAGTGAAAGCTGTGACCATGACCTCATGTCCACCTCTACCTTCCCTTTCTGTGATCACTACTCACCACAGTAGGGAAGACTTACCTGACACCTCCTGCAAACAGGAGGACTGGAAGGGTCATTTCATTCAATCCTACAGCAACCCCAAAACGTGGGCAGTGTCACCCTCATTGGCCAGCAATCTGGACCTGACCAAGGTGAAGCCTTGACCACGGTCGTACAACTACCAGTGGGGTGGGGGCTTGGATCTGAACCCAGAAGCCTGGGTCTCACGGCCCTGACCCGACACTCTATGCTACAATGCGTAAACAGAGGCAGGGTAAAAGCAGATACCCATTTGTGACACCTCCCATGGAGATACTTTTTTCTCCATGACATTAAGCCATTAGGCAGGTGTGTTAGAGATGGTAGCCAAAGGAGGGAAGAGTTGGAGGTGAGAGACCAAAAAGCAGCTACCACAGCTCCATTTAAAAATATACTGCTCTAAAGAGACTCAGGGCAAGTTATCAAGGCAGAAGGAGTGACCACAGTGACAATAGACAGGGATACAGATAGGGTATGGACATATTCCAGGAGGGAGAGAGTCAGTTAGAAAACTGGGAAACTACTCCATTTAGCTAGTGTTTTTTTTTTTTTTTTTTTGTAAAAAACACCAATACAGTTCATTGTTTGCTGATGGAATATTTTACTTTTCCACAGATGTGGATACACTGATGCTTGGTTCTAAGCCACTCTCTTTGCTCCTTGGTGAAGGGGCTTTTATCTCGAGAAGAGGCCAGCAACCATCTGACTCATTCGTTGGCAGGGAGGGATCTGTCAGCACCCCTGCATCAACATGGGAGGGAGGCTCTTTGGCATCTGTTGGCAGGCGTCACCCAACCCAGAGCGGGGGAGATGGTGATGAGAAGACAATGCTTCCTGAGCACTTTGCAAAGTGAACAGGGGTCCTGGGAGAGAACCAACAGTGAGTAACGCTGCCCTTGACCTCATTAATCAATAATACAGATGGCACAGATTATGAGAGGCCATCCACTGGCAGACTCCTCCATAAATTAAAGCCAGAGGCTCTGTTTTCCCCTATAGCTCTAGGAATCCCTCCCAGCTGGAATTTCATCTTATTTCTTTTCTATTTCTGGAGTGCATTTCACTCTTTTTCTATTGAATATATGCAGCTTCAGTTTCCTTCTTATAATTTCATGTAGCTTCAGAGTGGCATGAGGTGAAAAAAAAAAAAAAAAAAAAATCCACACTTCCAAAACAGGAAAATACCTTCTCCTTTATTCAAATGTTGAGTGATAATCTGGAATTCTCACTCCTTCCAGGAGGTTAAAATTAATTATTCATGATAAAACGATATATTTTCTGTATATGGATTTGTATTGCAAATCTATACACAGCTATTGATATATATGGTAATATACACACATACATATGAACAGATAGCATATATAATAGGATTTAATATTTATGATTTTTCTTGATGGAGAATGGAATTTGACATTGCAGACACATTTTAAAAGGAACAAATACCCTCAACCTGTGAGCACTTTGCCTTTTTAAAAAGCCATTGTAGCAGTCAGAACACCATAATGGTTACATGACATAAAACATAAAACTGCTATCGTTTCAGAGAAATGTTATTTCACACAAATTTCATGGAAAAGGGATCTGAAAATAATAACATGAGTTTTGTTCCAAGCTTTTGAGCTGACACAGTTCCTACAGCCAATTCTTATCTCAGGAAAGACAGCCATGTGATGTGGAGCAGGGATGGGGGCTCTGGGGTGTCCCCCACATGGTATGAGGGTGACCGGTGGTGCTAGGGGTCAGAGCAGGTGAGGGAGAGGTCTTGGCGCTACCGTCTGTTCCTTATTCAAGTACACTTTCAAAACACTTCGATCCTGGGAAAAGTCACCAAATACAAATGGCTCCTGCTTTCTGGGAATTTACAGCCGAGAACGGACAGTAATAGGTCGTGATAATTGGGATTGACTTATATACACTATATGTATAAAATTGATAACTAATAAGAACCTGCTGTATAAAAAAATAAATAAAATAAAAAAAATAGGTTGTGTAAAAGACAATAATAAGCTTTCGCAAAATACAGTGAATGTCCTCTTATTAATCTTTGCAAACAGGAAGAGGAAATGGAGTCATATTTTAATTTTTATTTTTTCTAAGAAAACCCATTCTGAGCTCTAGCTTTACTTAAGGAAGACAAATGACAAGTAAACAAGCTGCTACTGGAGATACATTTAAATAAAGACAAGGCCACATCAGGACCGTGCAGGCACACAGTAGTCTCCTGAACGCTCTTCACTGATCAAGCTGAACAATAACCACAGATGCTCTAACGACCTGAAGTGCCTGGGATGCAGCAGTGCCTTCTCAATATTCAAAACATCAGGTGCAGGAGTTTTCACGTTGGATGTAAGTGTTGCCTGCTAGGCCTTCAAAACTTGGTAGCTCAGACTGTTCTCGCACACATGAGAATTAAGGGGGGTCAGTTCCGTCTTAGGGGAGGACTGCACCGGCTGTGCTCCTGGATCCCGTTGCCTAGTCACCTAGGACCAGGTGCGGGGTCTGCACTCACTGCCAGGCATTGCTGTGCCAACCCTAGGGACCAGCACTAGGTACAAGTTTGCTGAATAAAAGTAAGGCATTTAGGGCAATTTCATGTAAGCAGACGTGTTAGCTTGGATTTACCCAGAAGCAGAGCCTGAGGCAAGGATTCGAATGCATATGGTTTATTTGAGAGGTGATTCTAGGAAACACTGTTGGGGGAAGTGAGGTAGGTAATGAAAAGGTAATAAGCAAGTCACAGCAGCAGGAGACTGGGGCACGATCCCGGTGGGGCGCTCTGGGGGACCTTGGAGAACATGCCTCTCTCCTGTCTCATCCAAGGGGAGAGGGAGTTGGGGTATTTATCCACCTACTCCCACAAGTCATTGCTTCAGGGCTGCACCTGGATTATTGATTCCCTGGCCAAGGAGGGCCCTCAGACAGAGAAACACAGGTTCTGGCAGGGGGAAGTCAGGCCAGAGGGAACTGAAACGGTAAGGGTGAGGGTCATGGGTGGGGCACCAGCAGTGTCTGCTTTAACCCTAAACATGGATTTACATAATAATCCAATAATCAGAGTAAGCATTCCTACACACAGACACACAGACACACACACACACACACAGACACACACACACACAGACACACACAGAGTTTTGTAAGCCTAAAAATACAACTCGTATATATACCACATCTTTAGCCATTCATCTGCCGGTGGACACTTAGGTTGCTTCCATGTCTTGGCTATTGTAAATAGTGCTGCAGTGAACACTGGGGTGCATGTATCTTTTCAAATTATAGTTTTCTCCAGATATATGCCCAGGAGTGGTATTACTCAGCCATAAAAAAAGAATGAAATAATGCCATTTGCAGCAACATGGATGGACCTAGAGATTATCATACAAAGTGAAGTAAGTTAGACAGAGAAAGACAAACATCATATGATATTGCTCATATGTGGAATCTAAAAAGATGATACAAATGAACTTACTTATAAAACAGAAACAAAAAAAAAAAAAAAAAAAAAAAACCCCCAGAAACAGACCCACAGACATAGAAAACAAACTTATGGTTACCAAAGGGGAAAGCAGGGGAGGGATAAATTAGGAGTTTGGGATTAACATACACACACTACTATATATAAAATAGCATATATATACTATACAACCTACTGTATAGCACAGGGAACTATACTCAATATTTTGTAATAACCTACAAAGGAAAAGAATCTGAAAAAGAATAAATATATACATATGTACAACTGAATCACTTTGCTGTACACCTGAAACTAACACAACATTGCAAATCAACTACACTTAAGTAAAAAAAAAAAAAAAATCCCATTTACATAAGGTTCTAAAGCAGAGCATATGGACTGTGCTGTTTTAAGTCTGGAACAGTGTTCCCCTGGGGCCGGGGGTAGAGTCTGAAAGGGCACGAGGGGCTCCTGGAGGCCAGGACTGTTCTCTTTCTTGACCAGGTCCTGGTGACTGGGGTGTGCTCAGTTGTGAAGTCATTTAGCTGTACTTATGATGTACTTCTGTGTACTGCTGTGCACTTTTCTGAATCTACGTGGTACTTCAATAAAAATCTTATTCAAACAAAACAAAAACGCAATTACAAGGTTAGTTGTTGACGTGAATTTTACGTATTTATTTGAACAGTAACTACTCCATCACACCTGCAGTTGGCTTATTAGTAGAGTTGCCAGAAAAAATACGGGACACCCAGTTGAATTTGAATTTCAAGAAAACGATAACTAACTTAAAAGTATGATCTCAAGTATCACCTGGAAGAATATACTGAAAATATATTTGTTGCTTATCTGAAAACTGAAATTTAACTGGATGCCCTACGTTACGTGAAATCTGGTAACCCTACGTATTAGCTTTTGGGCATTGGTTAAGATAACTATTTTGACTTTCTTTGGATAAGCACAAAATTGGAAGTTTAGTGATTTTGGAATAAATATTCTTAGGATGAGGGGAAAGCTGAACCTTTTCTACATTGCCTACTTATGCTGGATATTGACGGCTGTTTTATTCCAGCCATTTGGCTTGCTCAGAGTTTTTTTTTTCCCCCCCTTTGTTTCTTGTTAATTGTAGTAATTGCCCACATGTTCATTACAATTTTGGGGGAGATTTCTACCACACCAAGACTTTTGCCTTCTCTTGAGAAAAGCCTGAAGACCTGGCAACAGGGGGTTATTCTCGTGCCACCGTGGAGCTGTCAGGGGAGCCCTTTTTAGGTGGATGTGTATCCTTCAGCCCTCACTGACCCCTCCCCTTCCCTCTATGTTCCTCAGCTGCAAAGGCAAGAGTCAACCACCATGTACTCCTTCCTTTCTGCTACTAATGTTCTCAGACCCGACCCCTTCACTCATTTATTCTGTATACCTGGGCGCTGCCAGGACAGGCATTTGTGATCCCTAATCTAGAAGAATTATTTTAATTAGCCTTGACAATGCTGAACACACCAGCGGCCACTTCTTTATAACCAACGCTACATTCTGTGCTACGTGTTCCTTTGCACTCACTGGACCCCTTTTCAGAACTGTGTATTAAAAGGCAAAAAACTAACAAAGAACTATAAAGAAACCGATTCACTGAAATCCAGTTATCAAAACATTGAGAACTCAAGATATCGTAATACATGTCTCTCTATTAACAAGAGCCAGTAAACTTCCTTATTGTAAGAAATCAGTTGTTTAAGTGTAGTGATCAGTGGGAAGGGGCTGGAGTACCTGCAGTAACTGTAACATAGCATGAAAACAGCTTATGTGTCTATTGGAGACAAAATCCCAGCTCACATTACCATGGCTTATTCCTCATGAATAATGAAGTGAAATGTTAAATAGAAGTGGTTAGCAAAAAGAAAGATGTATTTTTTCTCATCAAGTTCACAGGCCCCTTAATCTAGTTTTCGGCAACAGAAGCCCTGAGGCTCTGCCCTTTCTCAGTCCCTGGCTTTTCGACATTTAATTACTTGTCCCTCCACCAGAAGGGGGACAGGAGGTAAGGTGGTTCTCTGTCCATCCTGGCTGTGCCGATGAGAACTTAGGGGGAGAGGTTGAAGCTAACAGCAAAAACACTGTTTGGGGCTGTCTGTGGATTTCCATTATGTGTGCTTTCTGTTTCATCTGTTATCACAGAGAGAAACTTGTTTACATTTACAGTTTTCCTGGAAGAATTAACGTGGCTCCTACAACATGCAATCTCTTATCTCAGCCCGGTAAGTGCCAAGTGGAAGTCATTCCGCTGAGGACTGAGGAGATGCTCCCTCCACGGCTTAGTGCCATCTCCGCTAGTTACCCAAGTGTGGTCGGGACAGCCTGTTAGGACTGCAGCTCTCAGGCCCCACTCTAGACCCGCTGCCCCCGAATCTGCCTCTTAACAAGACCGCCGGGGGACCCACATGTGCGTTACGGTGTGCGAAGCGCTGGCTTAGGGGTGTAGAATTTTGGAGTCTGAGTCACACCTGTGACCTTGCAGTATAAACAGCAAGAGACTGGGGCCTGCAGCCCTCACCCTGGGGTGGGAGGTCTGGACAGGATGCAGTGGGCATGGGTCACCACTTAGGGTCTTTGCGCTAGAGAGCAACTGGGTGTGTCTGAGTTGCAGGTGCAAACTAGAAACACCGCTTGCGTGGGGTTTCCTACTTCATCAATTTCGAGCACCAACCAGGCTTAAGATGCTGGGGGAAACCACCCTTTGGTACAAACCAGGCCAGAAAATTCCTGCTCCCTCCCAAGCTCTCATACTCGACCTGTTGAAAAGACAATATAAAGAAATCCAAATCAGTGGTGCTGAATTTATTTTGAACTTTATACCATTTGGGTTAGTAGCCAGATACACAGAGGAGGCAAATATGTCCTCATTTTATCAATTATGAAGCCTAAAAGGACAATGTCAGGCTTGAGGGATCGTTTCACTGTCCCGATCTGTAACACAGTCTTGTGGGACTAGGGTCTCCAAAATGGGGTGGGGCTTCTCTGCCTTTGAAGTGCTGATAGAAAAGGAAGCTAATACATATCATGTGAGTTCAGAAATCAGACAGCTAAGACTGTGTATTTGAGTTGAAGCTTCTGGAAGTAAGAACCTGGCTAAAAGTACATTATTACATTAGCATTTGGTGTTTACATTACCACGATGTTTTCCAGGCTGTCAGAAAACCGGTAATGTAACCATAAGGGGAAGATGCTCCTTTTCCTTCTCGTCTCTCTGGAAATTAAAATGCTGGAGGCAAAGGGGGATGGAAAGACAGGAGAGACAGCTACTTTCCAGTCCACAGGCTTGGATATGGATTTGGAAGGGTCCGTTTCATACCTGGAAGGATCCACATTTCTCTGGCTTCATCAAGTTACAGAGGACAGGAAATGTGGATCGTGTACTTTAAAACAAAGCTTTCTACCTACTGTTTGACGAGGGTTGGAGTTTGCGTCATATCGGGAGCTCATCTGACCAATTCTGTGTCCAAAGGAAATGTGGGTGGCCGCCACTGTGGGAGCGCCAGGTTGGAAAGGAAAGGAAGCACTTGTCGCCTCTCAGGTGCGGACTCGGTCACACGCTGATCTCGGGGGTGTGCAGTGATATTTTCATACCAAGAAATACTGGTTGCTGCGTCTGTGTGGCTCATCTGGCGCCAGTAGATCCATCAGGCAATTTATTTTAGGTACTTTCTGTGACTCAGGGTAGGGAGAACAGGACGCCCATGAATCAATTCCGCAGCCACGGAAAACTGAACACAAGAACGTTTCTTTAATGGATGCTTGGAAGATAACTTCCCCCTGCATTAAAGATCTTGAGAATTAAAATACGGTAACATCAAAACACATCTAGACCTGATCTGCCTTAAGCAGTGAAGCAGAGGCTCAGGCAGCCAGTAAAACCTGCCAGCTGACAAAAGCCCCTTCCCCAAAGAGCGGACTAGTTTTTAGCCAAAATAACGGGGAGACGTTATCTAAGTATTTATGTTAATTTCACTTTGCAAATGACCGTGTAAATGGAGAGCAGTGCGTGCCTTAGCTGTTCCCAGGATCAGAAGTGCAATCAAGTGCGGTGTGGAAAGTAAAGAAGTAAGGATACGGTGCTTGTCCTGTCTGGAGGAAGCGGAGACATGAGGTGGGCTGGGGTGGGCGTGGGACCTCGCCCCTCTATCTGTGCCTCCTCTCCGTCCCCTGACTCTTCCCAATGCACGGCCTGCAGGCCTGAGCTTCTCCCCAGCCTCGCCCTTCACGTGCTGTGAGCAGAAGCTCGGCCTGTGCTCATCCTTATGTCACGTCTCCACCTGGAATGACCACTGTTACCCACACCAGCCCCTCAGCAGTGTGCAAGGATCCATGCAAAAGTGTCTGAGAAGATCCTAAGATTCCGGGGTGAGTGGAAGGTCGTCCATGGAGGCATTAGGAACAAAGAGTGGCTTTACCTGGAGCGCCCTGTCTCGTTCCCAGGAAAGAAAAAGCCTCTCTGAACCATTTGGGGCTTTCAGGGACCCGGTATTGGGCTGTTTCCCAGGATGTCATGGCCCGCGATGGAGCCCCTTCCTTAACAGTCAACATTTACAAGTTGGTTCTTATGTGCCAAATGCTGCACCAAGCACTTTACCCGCCTTTTTCCTTCCAATCTTTTAATATTGACATTTTACAGATGAGTCAACCAAGGCTAAGAAAGGTTCCATAATCTGCCCAGGGGTCAGAGTTTGAAAGTGATTGAGCCACACCTTGAACCAGGTCTGAATACCTACGGAACCCACACAGTCACCCCTTTGCCAGGGATTATTCAACTTAGCTGATCATAAGAATGACCTGGGTCTGTTTGATAATAGATTCCTGGGCCCACCCCAGGCTTTCTGAATCAGACTCTCATCTGTGGCTGCACACTGGAATCACCTGGAAGCTTTAGGAAACACTCATGCCTGGGTCCAACCCCCGGAGATGCTGAGTTAGCTGAGCCAGGCTCTGGCTGGGCCACTGGGATTTTTCAAAGCTTCCCAGGTGATTCCTAACATCCAGCAGGGGTTGAGACCACTGCCCCATCCTGCTACCACCTGTTAGGCTGAAGGGTGTCTAGATAATCAGAAATGAGAAACTACCAGGCATCCCCTGTCCCACACAGCGCAAAAGGAAACCCCACCTATGCATATGAGATTTTGATAAGTAACAATAGATTTTACCTATTCCTTATGAATATTTCAGAGCCCACACACTAGCAGTGTTGCCATCCATCAGTCTGCTTATAAAGTAGATCTGTTTTAATATCTCTTTTAGATTTAGAATAAAAATTTACTTTGAGGGCTTCCCTGGTGGCGCAGTGGTTGAGAGTCCGCCTTCCGATGCAGGGGACGTGGGTTCGTGCCCCAGTCCGGGAAGATCCCACATGCCGCGGAGCGGCTGGGCCCGTGAGCCATGGCCGCTGAGCCTGCGTGTCTGGAGCCTGTGCTCCGCAACGGGAGGGGCCACAAGAGTGAGAGGACCGCGCCCACCCAAAAAAAAAAAAAAAAAAAAAAAAAAATTTACTTTGAGAGTCACATCAGGATAAAAGAAGAAGTGTGGAATTGCTGGGTGTCACTTTTAGCTGGAAAGACTCAAAGGCGGGGGGCTGGAATCATCGGAAGTTTTGTTCACTGGCGGGGCTGGTGGCTGATGTTGGCTGTCAACTGGGTTCCCAGCTAGGGCTACTGGCCTAACCTACCAATGGTCTCTCCCGGTGGCTGGGGCTTCCTCACAATGTGGCAGCCTCGGGGCAGTTAGACCACTTAAATGAGGGCTCTGGGCTCCAAATGTAAGTGTTCCAAGAGAACAGGCAGAAGCTGCATAGCCTTTTATGAGCTGGTCTCAAAGGTCATATAGCTTCACTTTTTACTAAGTCACAAGACTGATAAAGTCTAATCATTTTCTGGAGCCTTAAAGTTGGATAGAAGTATTAGCAAGAAAGTTTTAATATAGTTCCCTTCAAATGAAACAAATACTTAATAAAATGTTTATTTAAAAAATTTTTTTTCTGATATGGACCATTTTTAAAGTCTTTATTGAATTTGTTACAATATTGCTTCTGTTTCACGTTTCTTTTTGGTTTTTTGGCCCCAAGGCATGTGGGATCTTAGCTCTCTGACCAGGGATCAAACCCACACCCCCTACAGTGGAAGGCAGTCTTAACCGCTGGACCACCAGGGAAGTCCCAAAATGTTTAAATCAAATTTCCTAAGGGTGCATTTGGTTGCCTAAGTCTTGCACATGTATACAAATTACTTCCAATCTTGGGAGACAGAAGGGTCATACACTGTTTTCATCAACTTCTTCCTATTTCTATCTGATTTGCAATTGACAATCCACTGAAATTTGTAGGTCTTGTGTAAGATAAACTTTCAAATATAAAAGTGATGATTATGGTTTAAGAAAATCAAGCAGTACAAGTGACTGTGCGTGAAAATAAAATCTTCTGCCTGCCCTTGCCCTTCACCCCCGTCTCACTCCCCAGAGGTAACCATTCTAAACATTTCTGCATTGGGTTATTTTAGGTGTCACAAAACTAATACCAACTAATTTGCTTCTACCTCTATATATTGGTTTCTATTGACTCTCATAATGAAACACGAGAAAAGCAGTAGGGCAGATGGTGAAGACCAGGACCCCTGGCCAGAGTCTCTGAGCTCAAATACCAGCCCCCACACTCCCAGGCATACGACTGTGGGCAAGCTATTATGTCTGTGCCTCAGCTTTACCATCTTGAAAATGGGCTAATAACAGCATCCCCCTCCAGGGTTATTATGAGGATCAAATGCATTGATCTATGTAACAGGTTTAGAACTCTGATTAAAGCCTATGTAATAAGAGACAGCTCCTCTTGGCGTTTCTCTTCTCCCTTGTTCCTCCTTCTCGCCTTTATACTTGAGTTAGTTCTTCTAGGGGTTATCTTAATGATTTTATCTCCATATTAAGAAAATTGAATTGCACAAAAAAATTAGATAAGTACTTAAGGGTCTACAAGGAAAAACAGCTTCCTCACCCCTCCTTCTTGCCAGCAGTGTACACTTTTAATTATTTTCATTTTTAGTTGTTTTGTTCTTATTTCCTAATGCCAAATAAAAGGATCACAATAGCTTTTTCTGGATTTATCCATTTTAGATATCATCTATTGAATCCCACTATGAAAAATAAAGATGAACTCATTTATCTCTTTCCTTACATCCCCTTATTCTCTTAATATTTGAAAGACATATTATTATTTGGGCTAATATATATCTGAAGGTTTTTCCCTCTACTTCACATTCCATTCGCTTTTGGAAGTACTTCTTCATTCCACATCAGGTAGAGCAAGAGCGTTCATATCCCCCTTCAGCAACCTCCTCACCCACCTTCTACGTTCTAAACTTCTCTCGGGTATAACTCGATTTTTACGTCATCAATGTTAAAAACATTTACATTCTAGTCTACCACCATCTTTTAGTTGTCTATGCTTTATCTAAAGGTTGAGTCTAAATGTAGAAAAATAATAAATAGCAGTCACATTATTACTACCAGTGAGTGAATACTCCCACTCAAACAGTGTGCTCAGAACGTAATTTTTTCTTGTGGGTCAATGCCACGACCCACCTGCCATTCAAAAGATAATATTTAGTCAAGATAAAGTAGAATCTATTACCTTAAACATCATCCTTAAAAAACAACTATTCCATATTTTAGTTTGCACTATATATTCACAGTACCTTTCTTGCATAGATTTTTTTGTCTTGGAGTTGGAAACTGTATTTGTTTCCTTGTTGGGAGACTCAACATGTGTCTTCTTCCCCATATTACCAGCACGTGAAGACACTTACATTTTTTTTTTATATGACTTGCAATTAATTCCATTCATCTTCTTGGAGACCTTAGAACCCTTTCTTTGAAAATCTGGAGCACTTCCTTTTTAGACTTGCTTGCTCAGCTGGCTTTTTAGGATTTCTTTTCATTGGACTTCTGTGTTGAGTTTGCCAACTTCTCTTTTAGATTTTACCCTTATTTTGCTGAAGCACATGCTTAAGCAGCTTCCTAAAAAAGGTTAAGTGAGACGTAAAATTCTGCTTTTGCTAGAAAATATTTTTATTTTATCTCCCATTTGATTGTTTGTTTAGCTAACTATAGAATTTTCAGTCCAAACTCATTATCTTTCCTAACATTCAAAGTGTAGTTCTGTTGTCTTCTGGCATTCAGTGTTGCCAATTGAAGTCTGAAGTTAGTCCGGTTCCATTCCTTTGTACACGACCTATTTCCTTTCTGAAAATTTTAGGATCTTTGGCTGGATATTTCAACATTTCATGCAGTTGTTTCTAAGTACAAGTTTACTTTCATTCTTTGTGTCTGCCACTGTGTCAGCTCTTTCAATATGTGGATGTATGTTTTCCTTCTGTTGAGAGGAAATTTCCTACTATTGTATATTTGTTGACTTCCTCTCCAGTTTCTGCTCTCTGTTCTTCTGGAACTCCAGTTAGATTTCATACTGGAGCCCCCAGACTGATCTTCCATGTTTCTTAATTTTTCTGTCATATTTCCCGTCACTTTTTCTTCCTACTCTGAATGATTCCTGTGTCTCTCAAGTCTGTTCTGCTCAGCAGTATATCAATTTTTAAATTTTAGTCCTTTTCATATTCTTAACATTTGGGAATCACATTGAAATTTTTAAAAACAAGGGGGGAGGGATAAAATAGGAGTTTGGGATTAGTAGATACAAACTACTATATATAAAATAGATAAACAACAAGGTCCTTCTGTATAGCACAGGGAATTATATTCAATGTCTTGTGATAAACCATAATGTAAAAGAAAAAAAATGCAAAATCTTGAAAAAAGTTTTTAAAAACAATTTCTTTTTACCTTTTTATTGATTGCCTAACCCCACACCTTTTAAATACCAGCCTGTTCTGGTTTTATGGCTTCAATATCCTTGTGAAACTCATGAGGATACGAATTACATTTTTTAAAGTTCATTTCTGTCGCCTGAATTATCTTTAGTCACCTGGTGGACAGCTGTTCTGTTTGTCCATTTTGATCCTTCCGTTGGGAAAGATCCTCAAATGCCTGATGGTCTTTGGAGGCTTGATCATACATATGAACTAACAACCGAGTCATATGACAACTAGCCTGAGTCTTCTTTGCAGGTGAATGGGCCTACTTCCCCCAGTTCCTCTAAATGGGAGAGCTGATTGCTAGCTCTGTGAAGGTACATAGGGTGTGCAGGTAAGGCAAGCTTCACTTCAGGGTGTGTGGTCAGTGTTGTAGGGCCCCAAAGAGGGGATGTAAGACCTGAGTGTGTTTACCTGACTACTTACTTGATGAGTCTTCTATAATTCTGGACATTGTAAAGGTCCAGTGTTAGCTCAGACTTGGCGTTCTCAGCCACAGACTACAGTAGCAGAAGTCACAAGTCTCCCTAGACAGATCTTCCCCTGCTTTAAAGACCATTTTTCTGATTCTGCCTTGGGAAAGCCAGTAGTCAGTTGATGGAGATGGGAAAGGGCCAACTGATTCACTTGTTTTAGGGTTAGGGTGGTTTTCAAACATGGTCACAAGTTCTTGGACACGCCTCTCAACAGGAGTTGAGCTCTACGACCCCTCCTTGTGAATCCAGGTGGGCTTGTGGCTTTCTGACCAACAGAGTACAACAGAAGTGGATAGGTCACAAGAGGCCATAGAGTGTCTGCTTTATTTTCAGAGCCCTGAGCTGCCGGGAAAGTCATCTGAGGCCCCGGAGCTACCATGGTGTGAGGAGGCCCTAGCCATGTAGGGGGGCAGCCACAGACAGGTTCTCCAGGTGACGGTTCCAGCCCAGCCTCAAGTCACCCCGTCCAGGAATCTTCCAGATGATTCCAGCCACTCAGGTCACCTCCAGCCAGTACAGTATTTCCAGTGACACTGCATATCCCTAGTATTTCCAGTGTTCCCACAGACACTGTGGAACAGAGACAAGCCGTCCCTCCTGGGATCTGTCCAAGTTCCCAGAGCACAGCCTTACTGAGAATTAAATGGTTGTTATTTCACACTACTAAGTTGGGTGGCTAGTTACAGAGCAATGGATGTCCGAGGTGCAAACAGGGTCCTTTGATGAATGACCCTGATAACTCCTTCCCCACCACCTGCCTCACACACCACACCCTCTGATTCTGTGCTGGAAGCTCTGAGATCTCCTCCAGGACCCAGGACATCCCTCAAGTGCACCCATCTCCACCTTCATCCCTTCCTACAGGTGCTCTGGATGGAAGTTTTCCCTGCTCTGGTTCAAAACAATCACATCTGATTTCTGTCCTGTAGAAACTCATGCAAGTTTCTAGACTATTCTTGGTGTCCGGGAAACGATGGATTCACTCCCTCTGTGCACCACACCTTTATTTCCACAAGCTTGTAGACAGGGGAGGTAAGCATCCCTCCTGAGAACCAACCCGATAAAGAGACAGATCCTCTGCTCGAAAATGGGCACATTCCACAGCCATCAGTGAATTAGAAATAGCCTATGCCTGTGAGAGGAACATATGCACAAATATGAAAAATGTAGTCAAAGGTCGCTTTTTCTAATTTCAGGGGCTGTGAAATTGATGAGATTACTTTTCTTCTATTTGGTTGGATGTTGTTTTACTTGTTGATTGCTTTTTAAAGAAAGCAATTGAAGTTTCATTTACAAGCAATAAAATGCATCCATTTAAAATGTACAGCTGAATGAGTTATAAACAAATATGTATGTCCATGTAACACCCCCCGCCCCGGCCCCGGTCAGGACACAGAACATTTCTGTCACCCACAGAAGCGTCTCCTATCCCCCTTCCAGCCAATCACTACCTAGTCGATCGCTGATCTGGTTTCTATCACCATGGTTTAGTTTTCACAGTTCTAGAACTTCGTAGAAGTGAAATCACACAGTGTCTGCATTTCTGCATCTGCTTCTTTTCACTCGGCATACTTCTGAGCTTCGTCTATGCTGCGTGTATCAATAATTTGTCCCTTTTTATCGTTGATCGTTATTCCATTTGTTTATCGACTGACTTGTCGATGGATATTTGGGATGTTTTGAGGTATGATGATTAAAGCTGCTCTGACTACTCTGGCACAAGTCTTTTGATATAGGTGAGTATCTGGATCCATCTAGTGCAAAGCCCTTCATTTCCTCCTTAGAGGGCCCAGAGTCTCCCCGGCAGAATTCCTGGTGCCAGCTGGGCGACAGGGATCTGTCAATGCGAGACCCATTTTCTCAATTCTTCTATGAAGGACAAAACTCTAGATCCCCGCAGTGAAAGGGCATGAGCCCACCAAAAGTGGTCTGTGAAAATCACAGCCAGCATTGCTACACTGAAGAAGGTGACTCAGGCATGCCTCGATAATGAACATTTCAAAGAGATAAGCAGCTTCCTTTGACAGCATATAAATTCCATTACCGTGGAGCAAACAACACACATCCCTTTTGACTGGCAGCAAACTCAGTACTTAGGCCCGGCTATGAGCATAAAAATAAATGCTGAGTAGGGAACTCCAAAGGAAACGGAAGGCAAAGGAGGCTTTTTTTCCTCTTATAAACATGTGAACTATTTTATAGCAGATATAGAAAGGGGTGGGAGAGAGTGCTGGCTAACTTCCTTGAAAAGAATAGCATCACTAGCCGTTCATTGAATATTTACAAGTGCCGGGCACCATCCTAATGACTCTTCTCTACAGGCTTTAGTGCATTTCGTTCCCACGCAGCTCTTGAAGGCGGGGGGTTGTCATGGGCTGAGTCGTGTCTCGCCCCACAAATTCACATTTTGTAGCCCTAATTCCCAGGACCTCAGAATGGGATTGTATATGGGGATAGGGCCTTTAAAGAGATAATTCAGGTAAAATGAGGTTCCTAGGGCGGGCTCTAATGCCATGTGACTGGTGTCTTATTATAAGAAGAGGGGATCTGGGGAATTCCCCGGCGGTCCCGTGGTTAAGAATCCGCAGGGGGCACGGGTTCCATCCCTGGTTGGGAAACTAAGATCCTGCATGCCACGCAGCGTGGCCAAAAAAAAAAAAAAGTAAAAAAGAAAAAGGAAATCCAGAGGGGGGACCACATGAAGACACAGCAGGAAAGACCTCAGAATAAATCAACCCTGCCAACACCTGCATCTCAGACTTTTAGCTTCCAGACGTTTAAGAAAATACATTTCTGTCGTCTAAGCCCCCCGGAGTGTGGTACTTTGCTAAGGCAGCCCTGGCTGACGCACGCAGTGCTACAAGATGTTGTCTGCATTTTACAGATGTGGAAAATCGAGGATCACGGTCACCTGCTAAGCTTGTGTACCCAGTCGTGGAGCCAGCTGAGAGACTCCAAAGCCCAGGCTTGTAAGCATTATATAAAAGACTGTTTTTGCCTCAAGGAATACAAATAAAATGGAAGGCGGGCCCCAATCTTGCAGGAGCTTACACCGCCCAGGGGAGACAAACTCCCACGTGGGAGGTAGACTCTACCCGGCCCGGCTGTCAAATCCAAACAACCCAAGAAGTTCCAGGACCAGGCTGAGCGTTTTTAAAAGACTGTCTAGGACAGCGTGCCCAGAACCGTCCTGCCCTTCACCCTTTGGGCTGGGCTCAGGGGCAACACAAGGGGCTGTTTGATGGTCTCCTGAAAAAACAGACTGCCTGGGGTGGCGGCTGAACAATGGCCCACAGAGATGTCCACATCAGCATCCCAGAACCCGAGGATGTATTAGCTTCCATGCTAAAAGGGACTTTGCAGGTGTCAAATTATGGATCTCGAGATAGGGAGATTTTCCTGGATTACCTGGTTGGGTCCAAAGTAATTACGAGGGTCCCAAGAAGAGGGAAGGAGGGGGGTCAGAGGGTATAGTGAGAAACATGATGACAGAGCAAGAGGCTGGAGTGATACAAGGAAGGGGCTGAGCCGAGGAATGCAGGTGCCTCTAGAAGCTGAAAAAGACAAGGCACTGGATCCTCCCCTGTAGCTTCCAGAAGAAACACAGACCTACTGATGCTCTAACTTTAGACTTCTGACCTCCAGACCTGTCAGAAGATCAGTTTGTGTTGTTCGAGGTCCCTAAGTTCGTGGTACTTTGTGATAGTGGTGGTAGGAAACTAATACACTTGTCCTAGCATGAACCTCGACGTGCCAGGTGCCAGGCGGCCCTGACCTCGACCGACTCCACGCCCAGCAAGGGTTCAAATCAGAGTGTGCTTCAAATTCTTTTCCTGACGTAAAAATGTCCTGCTTTCCTTAGGCCAGCTGGGGTCCCAAAGCCCTGTACCCGAGGCAGTGCCTGGGGAGTGGGTGTCTTTAATGAACCTGCCTCACCCTCCATCTCTCCTAACAATCCTGTGTGGTTGCCTGTGGTCACTCCCATTTTACAGAGGGGCAAACAGAGGTTAGAACAGCAGAGGGACTCGCCCGAGGTCCGCAGCTGCAAGTGACAGACTTAGGTCCACATTTGCCAGAGTCTGAAGCCCATGTTCCTTGTATTTTTTTAAACTCTTTTTTTTTGCAGTTAAATACATATGACGTAAGAATTATCATCTTCACCACTTTTCAGTGGCATCAGTGAATAATGTGGTCGTTAGTAGGATGTTAGTATTGTCATTTAGAGGCACAAACAATAATTTTGAAACATGGGGCATATTCTTTGGGAACGGCGCTTAAAAATGATTACTTAGTCTTTTTTTCCACTTGGATAAATCAAATCTTTAACACTTTGAATCCTAGCTATTAAGGAAATGAACGGGATAAGTGAATTTTGTAAATGAATAGAGTATCAATTTGAAGTCACTGAAAGAGTAAAAAAAACGATGTTGTAAGACCATCACCACCATCCACCTTCAGAACTTTTTCATCTTCGCAAACCAACACTCGGTACCCATTAAACGTTCACTCCTCACTCCCTCCCCCAGCTCCTGGCAATCGCCCTTCTACTTGCTCCCTATGAATTTGACTCCTCTGAGTCCTTCATGTAAGTGGGATCATACAACATCTGTCCTTTTGTGTCTGGCTTATGTCACTCAGCATAAATGTTCTCCAGGCTCACCCATGTTCACGCTTTTAACTCCTGCATGATTTCCTGCTGATGCATAGAGAAGCCTTAGCACAGCTGAGGGTGGGGCTGAGTGGACTGGGCAGTACACAGAGTGGAAATTTACAGAAACTCGGGACCCATTCTTGGTCCTCAAGAATGCTGTAACACTGAATTCTGAGACTAAAGTGTGGTCAAACAGTCCCTGCCTTGCCCACAGAGAGGCTTACTAATTATAACGGAATGAAAGATAATTGCAAAATCCTTCTTTAAGCCCATAATTTCAACCTACCCTCCCTCTCCACAAATCCCACTGATGCAAAAGTACACGGAATGATGTTTCTACCACATTTATTGCCTCCGCTCTTCCTGACTGTCAAAATGGGACAGAAGGAGAGGCAAGAGGCCTTAGGACGCTCTAAAATTTAAAATGTAACTTTCAAAACGAGGAGAGTTGCTGTATTTTGGCTGATTCTAAACATTCCTGCGAATTGAATGAATTCTTCCATTCAGTTACTTTATTCTTCAGCTACAGAATTTCTGTTTGGTTCTTTTTTAGTAGTTTCTCTCTCTTTGTTGATATTCTCCTTTTGTTCATGCATTATTTACCTGATTTCATTTAGTTATCTGTTTTCTCTTTTAGCTCATTGAGTATCATTGTGATAGCTGTCTTGAATTTTTTGTCAGACAATTCATAGGTCTCCGTTTCTTTAGGGTCAGGTTCTGGAGGTTTTTTTTTTTTTAGTCCTTTGATTTGACCATGTTTCCCTGTTTCTTTGTGTGCCTTTTGATCTTCTGTTGAGATTTGGGCATCTGAAAAAAATAGCCAGTCCTTCCAGTCTTTACAGATTGTTTCGACACAGGGAAAAATCGTCACCAAGCAGCCCAGCGAGAAATTCTATAGGTTTCTCAAACCTTTTCTGGGGTCGCATCTTCTCTAGGCTTGTAGGTGTACTTTCGCAGCCGAAGAAATGTGCCTGTTTCTACTCGTGAGCTCCCCTTGGTGTCTGTGTGTGATGCTGCGATCTCTCTGGTGCTGTGGTAAGTCAGCGGGTTCACCTTCCTTCTCATTGGCCCCCCCAGGCATCCAAGGTCGCTACTGCTTTCCCTGTCAGTGATCTGAATCAGGTAAGACAGAAATTGGTCCCTTGGGCAGCACCCTAAAAAGCCAGAACACTGGACGCACGTTCCACCTTCCTCTTCCCTCCAGAGGGAGGGGCAGTGAGTTGGGAGTTTTCTCCTGGTCATACTGCACTGCACTGGAGGGGGATGGAGTATGGCAGGTAAGTGCAATGGACTTTCCTACCTGCCCCAATGCACCTCTTTTTAGCATTGCACTCACCTGGGGCGCTGTGACCTTTCAACTGGCTTTTGAAGTTCTCACAAAGACAATATATGGTTCATACACCATATATAGTTGTTAAGTTGGTGTCTCCACAGGGGAAGGGGTGCCTGGTCCACGTTATTGTTGTTAAGTTGGTGTCTCCATGGGGGAGGGAGTGCCTTGGGCTTCCTATTCCACCGTCTTGCTACTGTCACTCTGATGCTTTCTCTACGCATCAATGATAAGAGCATTTCCACTTTTGCAGGTATTTCCTTAAGGTATCTGTTAATTGGAAGCTAATTAAAATTCCTTTAAAGTTACTTCAAATTTGCTGCTACCTGTTCTAATGCATGTCTCCTTACGAAATCCCGTCTCTTATCATTACCCAGTGTTTATACTTGTCCAATGACTGTGACAGATAAATATCTCACAGATTACTCAACTGAACATGTTCTCAAGGGAAGGCACTGTGGGGTTCCTTCCACTGCTCGCTAATGTAGTGGAACGATTAAAATAATAGTGGTCAGGAACAACCTAGTCCTCTCTTCCTTGTATCTTACAGTGTGGGGTTCCTTTATCTACTTTATCATAATCCTCCTCCCCCAAGAATATTGAATAGTTTTCATTCTGTGCCTTTTCATCCATCCTCAGCCCATCTGCCTCATAAACACAAGAGTCAGGATTCCTCTATGTCCATAAAAGGTATAAGTGGCCTTGAGGTTTCTAAAAGCAGAATGGTCAAAAATCATGTTAAGCCTATGAGTGCCGAAACTAAGTACAGGCATACCTCGTTTTACTGAACTTTGCTATTGTGCTTTGCAGATACTGTGATTTTTACAGATTGAAGGTTTGTGGCAACCCTGCGTTGAGCAAGGCTATTGGTGCCATTTCCCCCACAGCATTATTTTCAAATTAACGTAGGCACACCGTTTTTTAGACATAACGTTATTGCACACTTATCGACGACAGTATAGTAAATTTATATATGCACTGGGAAACCAAAAAATTCCTGACTTACTTTATCGTGATATTCCCCTTATTGCAGTGGTCTGGAACTGAACCCTGAAAATCTCTGAGGTCTGCCTGTAAAGCAATTCTCTCCTCTTCCAAAAAGCCCAAATCTTGCAAGGTGGAGATGCTATGGTGATAGTGGGAGAGGTGGTCTAACAAAGCAGAAAACCCAGACGTAACGGAATAACAATACTTTTACATGGAAAAATGGGGAGATGGTGACTGGGAAGAATGGATTGTGTGCAACCGTACGGCTTCTTAGAAAGAACGGGAACAGGTAGCTTCATCCTTCAGTAGAAGGGACCCCATATGAGTGCCTTCATTCCCTTGGACCTTCCTTAAGTGCCTGTTGCATTCAGACTCCAACACTGACACTGACCCGGCTTACCCTTGCCTTGCAGGTAACAAGGGAGTTTGAACGGCTCTAATGGGCTTCACTCCTGGTCGACCTGAAGGTCTCCAGTGGGTCAGGCATTTCCTGGTTGTATAACCTGGTTGTATAACCTGTAGGTTATAACCTGTACAACCTGTAGGTTATATAACCTGGCTGTATAACCTGTATAACCCGGTTGTATAACCTGGAGGAAGAGTCCCCAGTTAGGAGTCTGGGATCCAGGTTCTTCTCTAGGATCTCCCCTAAGACCTATATGACCTTCTCTCTGTATTCAACTGGCTCTTTGTGACAGCCCATGTTCATTTTGAAAGGCGGGTGGGAGGAAGAAGGATCAAATAGGCATGTTGTGTCTAGCTTTTTTTTTTTTTGCGGTACGTGGGCCTCTCACTGTTGTGGCCTCTCCCGTTGCGGAGCACAGGCTCCGGACGCGCAGGCTCAGCAGCCATGGCTCACGGGCACAGCCTCTCCACAGCATGTGGGATCTTCCCGGACCGGGGCATGAACCCGCGTCCCCTGCATCGGCAGGCGGACTCTCAACCACTGCGCCACCAGGGAAGCACCAGATAGGCATGTTGTTAGTAGCTGAAATAAGCAAAGCCTTGTCAGAATTGGAAGACAGGCCTTGGAAGCTAATTTTTTTCCCTCTACATATTTTTTCCCTCTACAATATTGTTTATTCAGGAAGCTAATTTTTTCCCTCTACAATATTGTTTATTCTTCCTCCTGATGCCTGGTGGTTAGAATACTTGTGGGTGGAGCAAGACTCCCAGAGTAATTTTATAAAGTTTTCAGGTTTTATGTAGAGTATATAAAGTGCTGGCGTTGACAGTTCACAAGGATGCACTCATTACTTCAGCTTCATGTCTCTTATATTTCCCTGGGAAGACATAATCAGAACCCAGGAGGATAAGACCCAAAACTAGTCACTTCCTCTTGACATAAATTGTACTGGTACCCTAAAGATGGATTTGGTTCTGTTCAATTAAACACCCATCTTTCATCACCTATGATGAACAAAGTACAAAAGTGGATGGTTTTGAGAAAAAATTGGAATTTCTGTACTCTATGTCTCAGTTATGTCACAATTTTGTCATCAGGAAAAGTGACATAAATAATATTCTTGCTCTTCTTCACTCTCTTCCGAGAATTTAGGAAAGGCTCACTGCTCTGAGCTTCAGATCTCTCAGCTGAAACGTGAAAATGACAACCCTCCTCTTTTAGGACTGACATGAGGATGAACAGGATCAAGCCTTACTGTGGAGTTTGGATGTAGTTGGCACTCAAGAAACATTAACGTACCTTTCATTCTGAATTCCGATGGATTTTTATTGGACTAAGTGACTATTACTAAGTTGAAATATTTTATAAATCCAAGTAACATTAAAAATAATAACTGTTACTAAAACAAATTCATCAACACCCTACAAAGCTATGGTGGACTAAAGTATGGAAAGTGAACAAACTAGTCCCACAGATAAATGGGAAGAGAAACAGAATCCAGCAAATATGGAGAAAGGGCCATCCAAAAGAAATCTGAACCAGATGAAGAGATTAAAAGTATCTGAAGTAGGAGAGTGTTGCATTAAAACTCTTGGTGGGATGAAAAGGAAAACTGGGACTCCATGGGAAAGATATATAATTTAAGGAGTTACTACTTGCATGCCAACTGTTCCTGAATAAATATACTCCTGTTGGGAGAAAGGACACAATATATCTTTGTAGTCACTTGGCCTCCTAGAAAAAATGGAAGTGTGGTAACTTGTAGTTTAGTGTTACTGTTGCAGCTGTCGTTGACAGCTGTTAGGAGCAGCTGCAACTCCAACCCTTAGAAAAGACCTGACAGGTGGTACTGGCTGGGGCTGGACTTTCATGGAAATTGTCTTGGATGAGACCCAGTGAATTGTTGCTGGAGTGATGCTGGATTAATAATGACCGGCTGCCATCATAGTATATTATATAATGTCAAATGCTTTTAAATGTTGACTCGCCAAGTAAGAACGGGGCATGCGGTGACGCCCCTACTGCATAGGGAGAAATTGAGGAAAGAGACTCATCTTTCTCTTAAGTCTACCTGCACTTATACTCTTCGCATCTCAGGTTGACTTTATATGGTAAACTTTGGATGGGGACCAAACCTTATATATAGATTATTTGAAGCTCTTCCCATCAAAAGGCAGACTCTACTGCCTCCTCCATCCCCAGAATCTGGTCTGATTTGTTGTGCCACTGAATGCAGCAGACGTGCTGGGGTGCCAGTTCCAAGCCTGGGTCCTTAGAGGCCTTGAGCTTGGCTCTCAGGAGGAACGCTTCCACCAGCAAGCCGGGGCTAGCCAGCTGGAGAATGTGATGTGCAGCCTTCCCAGCCTGAGACATTAAACAAACGCAGCTGAGAGCAGCCCAGACCAGAAGGAGCATGTCACTGAGCTGAACTCTAATGGCTGACTCACAGAATTATGAACTATGTACAATGGTTGTAACTTTTCGTATAGTTTGTTACACAGCAATAGAGAATGGACATTATCCAGAACTCATACACTGAATCAGGATTCAGCGAGTATGAGCTCACTTTCTCTTTTGAAGATCTGGATAAATGGTCTAGCATAGTGTCTCAGACTGAATTATTGACCCCGATTCTTCACTCTGGAGCAACACTCCCATTTCACATAACTTTGCAATTCTTCCTATAAAAGGTGGAATGTACTTTCCAAGTCCTTTGGACACTGGAATGAGATCAGAAGTGATCAAGCCCGTGATCAGTTCTAAGGTCAGTTCTGAGCCTAGAATTCAAAGGTCTGGCATATTTTCCTTACCCTATTATACTTCTGCCATCACCATGAGAAGACCTTCCCTTGAGTAGCTACTGCTGTCTCAATCGTGGCCCCAGAATGAACAGATATGTGAGAATAAATGCTTATTGTTGCATACAGCTGAGATTTAGGGGCTGCTTGTTACACAGCAATAGCTGACTCAAACACACAGCTTTACTTTGACACAGCCAATATGTCTGTGTCAACCTCCTTCCCAGATAAGTGAGGCACCATTCTAGGCCTGGGTTCCAGGATTCTGGGCCCATGGCCTGCATAGCAGTCACTGAGTGAGTTTAGAAAAAGCTCTTCAGAGGTTAAGGCAAGATCAACCGTGCAGAGTCCTATCAAAGCATCAGAGAGTAGGGATGGGTGGAAAGGCAGATGCCAGGTAAAGAGGCCTCAAAACAAGAGCTGGAGGCACCTGGTCAAAGCAAGTAAGCTCCTGAAGAAAAGTAATAGGAGGTGAAGCCCGAAAAGACTTCCTGAGGCCTTGGCTCTTTTTAGGGAGGTCTATGTCCTGCCTCTTGACAAGAGAAAGAGCTGTTAAGTTAGTTCAGAAAAAGGGGTTTGGGGGAGTTTGGGGTTAGCAGATGCAAACTGTAATCTATAGAATGGATAAACAACAAGGTCCTACTGTATAGCACAGGGAACTATATTCAATACCCTGTGATAAACCATAATGGAAAAGGATATTTTAAAAAGAATGTATCTATATGTATAACTGAATCACTTCGCTGTACAGTAGAAATTAACATAACCGTGTAAATCAACAATACTTCAATAAAATAAATAAAAATTTAAAAAGGGGGGGGGCTTTTGTGGAGAATTAAGTAAACTCTTCAGCGCTGTCTCTTCCTCCCAAAACACAAGAATGTGACTGGCCAGCAGGGGGCTGCACCTGGTAGGTAGCTCAGCCTACCTGGGTGGGTCCAGGTGTGGCCTCTCTTCTTAGGCACATACCCACTCTTCTTCCCCAGATATTCGGCTCACGTTTGGATAGGCCTATTTTCCATCCAGCACGGGGTATCAAGGCAATGTTTGTGCAGAAGTCCTAGAGTAGCTGTCCCACAGAACGTTCTATGATGACGGAAACAGTCTAGAATCTTCACTGTCCAATACGGTCACTGCTATCCACGAGCGGTTCATGAGCACCGGAAATGCAACTGGTATGGCTGAGGAACTGAATCTTAAATTTAAATTAAGTTAAATTTTAAATGTGCCTAGTGGCTGTTATCCTGGACAGCACAATTCTAGAGGGCAGTGTGCTGACCAACCCCGGGACATTGTGAACCTTTAATGAATATTACTCGTTAAAAATGGGAACCTAGGACTTCCCTGGTGGCATAGTGGTTAAGAATCCACCTGCCAATGCAGGGGACATGGGTTCAAGCCCTGGTCCAGGAAGATCCCACATGCCGTGGAGCAACTAAGCCCGTGCACCACAACTACTGAGCCTGCACTCTAGAGCCTGTGAGCCACAGCTACTGAGCCCAGGTGCCACAACTACTGAAGCCCGTGAGCCTAGAGCCCATGCTCCGCAACAAGAGAAGCCACCGCAATGAGAAGCCCGCACACCGCAAAGAAGAGTACCCCCCGCACCGCAACTAGAGAAAGGCTGTGTGCAGCAACAAAGACCCAACGCAGCCAAAAATAAATAAATTAATTAATTAATAAATAATTAAAACATGGGAGCCTACTGATAGGCTCAGCCTCGGCAAAGGGGGCCACGGGCTTGCTGCCTCTCCTGCAGCTCCTGCTTCAGAGCTGAGCACACCGAGCCTGGCAGTCAGCACAGAAATTTAAAAGTCAAATCTCTAGTGCCAAGAACCACGCTTTCTGAGAAAGGTTTTAGGGCATGAGAGTTGCCGCCATCAAAATCAAATGAACGAGAGAAAAATGGGCCCGTGGTTTTCAAGCCTCCAGGGCAAGTTACCCAGAGCACAGAGCGCGTAGCCAATGCTGCTGATGGGAACCCCTTTCTCTTGTTGGACGAAGACTCGGAACTTAACTCAGTGCATCAGGTAGATTCTCTTGTTTAAAAAGGAAAGCGAACTTAACCCCCAAGCCCCCCAGAAAACTTACAGCGAGCTCGTCTTTATGCTCCGGGGCTGGAAAATAACGCAGCATGTTTGGAATGTGATGTCGGCCTTCAGAGACTCTATTCCCCAGTTGAGCCAAAAGTGTGGTGTCTACACAGACGCCAAGAACGGGAGTGAGAACGTTCTGGAGCCCGCTCCCTCAAACGGGTTTTCATTTTTCAGCTCTTTCAGATTGGAAACCCTTCCTGGAGGGAGTGCACTGTGGCTGTGTTTCAGGACAAGCAGAGAGCTCTCTCCAGGCACTGGTCACTCACAGACCCTGGACATCACCCAGACACACTGTCTCAGGTTCCCCATTTGGCATCCTCTGAAGCCTGGTCGACGTTCAGCTGTCAGCAGGCCAGCCTCCTCTCGGCCCATCTCATCCCTCCAGTGGGTCTGTGTTCACTTGCCATCTCACCTGCCGCTTGAGGCATCTTCTCAGCATCCAGTCCCAGTGCCCCAGCCCGCACCCAGTCCAACTGCTCTTCTCAAGTTCCTGAAGGCTGGTGGCACTGGCCCAGTGCAGCCCCGAACCCTTCCTGCTTTCTCATCTGGTTCTCTCTCTGTGCCCTTGACCTTGCAAGTGCACAGCAGAAACTCTGCAGGAGCTCCCTAAGGAGAGGTGTCTGGGATCCAGCACCTGAGTGCATTTTCCCTATTGTTGACACAAGAGAGGGGCTGCACGGATGCTTGACGTCTGATGAAAGTGACAGGTCTGCGTTTGCAACAAGGAGATGTGGCATTTCTGAGCTTCAGCGCCTCATGGTAATGATTCAGCAGGAGCAGACCAGCAGAGAGGAGGGTTTCTGAAGGAAAGCGGGTGGAGCAGGTGGTGCTGGGCAAGACAGACAGAGCAGAAGATGGGAAATGCCCTACAGCCTTGCTCTTTTTTTTTTAAACATCTTTATTGGAGTATAATTGCTTTACAGTTGCGTTAGTTTCTGCTGTATAACAAAGTGAATCAGCTATACGTATACATACATCCCCATATCCCCTCCCTTTGGTGTCTCCCTCCCACCTTCCCTAGTATTCCATATGTATGTGTTAGCATACAGTATTTGTTTTCTCTTTCTGACTTACTTCACTCTCTATGACAGACTCAAGGTCCGTCCACCTCATTACAAATAGCTCGATTTCGTTTCTTTTTACGGCTGAGTAACATTCATAACTGGATAGCTACATGTAGAAGAAGTAAGTTACAGCCTTGTTCTTGAGTGTGGTTTGGGAAACAGTAGCAGCAGCAGCACCAACCAAGAGCCGACTAGAAATGCTGAACCTTCGGCCCCACCCCAGACATGCTGAGTCAGAAGCTGCATGTTAACTACACCCCCAGGGATCCACGTGCACATTAAAATTTGAGAAACACTGGTTTAGAAGTAAGCAGACACTTGGGACATACCTAAGGGATAGGAGTCCTACAAAAAGGAACACTTCATTTCACGTTTGGGAATTAGGTATTACTCCTGGAGGGACCAGGACCAACACTGGGCAACTGGTCCAGGACAACAACTTTCTGTAAAAGAATGTCAAGATCCAGTTCCTTATGGGGTGAACAATATGAAGTAGCCTTAGTTAAACAAAACAAAACAAACCCCTCTGTCCATAAACACAGCCTGAGGAAGTGAGGTTTAAGAGCTAAGGGGTACTGTTGAGGGGATGAGTGGGGCTAACTATTTAAGAAGCTAAGAGATATAGGGGAAATGCACCTATTTTGAATCTATTGGGTTGATAATGTCAACCTCAGGAAATCCAGTTAAGCATCCTTGCAGGACTGCTGTCAGAACAGAGAAAGCCACATCTGGACAGATGTCAATCAAGAGGGACCCTTAAGGACAGGAAGTTTGTTGGAATTTTGGGGGGGGTTGTTAGAAAATATGTTATTTGGCTTCTTTTGTTACCTCCAGACTGTGAGGGTGAAGACTTCTTTTTTTTAATTTGGCCGCACTGCGGGATCTTAGTTCCTCAACCAGGGATCAAAGCCCGGTCCCAGCAGTGAAAGCACCAAGTCCTAACCACTGGACCTTCAGGGAATTCCTGAGGGTGAAGACTCTGGAAAACGAATTCTAAAACAGCCACTGAAGGAAGGGAACAGAAAATCTGAAAGACACCTTTCAAATCAAACCCAAACCAGAAAGAGACTGGCAGCACAGAAAGTTTTATTTTTCAAGTAAGAGACCTTTTCAGGGCCAGTAATATTTTATTCTGCAGGACACTAAGGTAGGGCCCTTGAAAAATGTCTTTGGGCTTTGGCAGCATTTACTCTGGCAGGTGCGATGAGAGCTGGAAGCCCAGCCTTCCCTACCTCTCTCTGTCTGTCTTTGCAACGCGGGCTCAGAATGAGGCCAGAGCTGCAGCTTCCTTCACCTTCCTTCCTCACTCTCCTTTCTCATCTCTCACCCAGGACAGAAGCTCAAGCCTCATTTCTCAGGTAACGAGTGAATGAACTACCCATCCAGCTGCTCTGCCAAAACAAGACAGAAGACCCAGTAATGTGGCAGCAGGCGGGGTCTCATCTGCTTTCCCCCATCAATGTGCTGGGTGTCCCAGTGACATCCGATGACAGCTGGGGTGGACCTGCAGCTGCCTGTCCCCACCCCACCCCGGTGAACCTCAGCCCGTGGTCAAGCTGTAACGTCAAACAGCTAACGTTCTGGCGATGTCAGTTCTTATTCTTCCCGTCTCTTTCCCTCAAGAATGCCTAATCTCTCAACATCTATAAGGTTTCCCATTATAGAGCGCTGCAGAACGTACTGGTTTGAAAGAGCTTTGAACTTGAGATGCTGAAGTGCGATCATTATCTCATCAAGCTTCTCCCCCAAAGAGGACTGCCAGCACACAGACTCTTAAGCATCCCCAATTCATCCTTTCTTTTATCCCAAAGGGAAAGGAATCACCATTTATTCTTATTTCTAACATGCTGGAAGCTGCCCTGATGATAAAATGATCTGCTAAGGAGTTGAGGTGACGTGGGGAGGCTTTGCAGGATTGTAGCTTAGATGGGCTGGGAGACCCTCAGGTGAGGCAGATTTTGGTGAAACTCCCAGTTACTGAGTTAAGGTTGCGGATTACGGAGTGAGTCAACCAGGGGAGAAAAGTGGTCTAGTTCCTCTGAAAATGCAAAGGAGGGCCTTTTGGGGGGAGAGGGGGGATGGGCTTTGTGACCTTTTGGTGGGTCCTAAGTGATTTTCTTCCTTCAGAATAAAGTGTCCTAAAACCATAGATATTCCCCACCCTCTGTGTTTTCCTTCTTGATCAACCTTCCAATCAGTTAAGATCTTCCCTTGCTATCATTTAATTTGCACCCATAATTTATTACTCCCAAGACAAGCTATAATGAGAACTGGCTTTTTAAGACCAACTGTCATGGCCAGTAAACAAAAGTTCCTTCTACCAGTTTTCAATAAACTCAACAAAACACAAACATTAACAGGTTGTAGAGCTCTTTATCATAGATCTACACCCCAGTGATCCAAGGGAGGGGCTGCAGCCGGGAGAAGCACCCCACAAGGCCTACCAGAAGTGGCTGGATTTCAGCTAAGTTGGGGCTCCAGCTTTGTCAGCTGAATAACAGGTTACTCCATAATGTGGCGGCATAAACCAGCCACACCCATGTTCACAGACCCCGCGGGTCCACGGTGACCACTTGTCTCTGCTCTAGCGGGCATCGGTTGCGGTGGCTTGAGGATCGGGGCGGGGGCTGGAATCATATGAAATAGGATTGCTTCTTCTCATGTCTGGCTTCTGGGCTGGACACATTCAAACAGCTGGGGCAGGAAATCTGGGGCTCCTTGGGCATCTCTCTCTAACCTTGGATCACCTCTCCAGCATGGCAGCTTCAGGGTAGCTGGTTTCTTTCACGGTGGCTCAGGACTCCAAAGGTCCATGTCCCGAGAAACTGAGAGAGAGACGGGGGAAAGCCCTACTACCCTTTTGGACTCATCTGGGAAGCCATGCAACGTCACCTCTGTCTCACTGTGTTTGCTGGAAGGGAAGAACCAGCAAGCCCACAGTCAAGGAGAAGGTAACCAGACTCTATTTTTTTTTTTTTTAGCTTTTATTTTACATTGGAATAGAGCTGATTAACAACGTTGTGATACTTTCAGGTGTACAGCAAAGGGATTCAGTTATACATATACATGTATCTATTCTTTTTCAAGTTCTTTTCCCTGTTAGGTTGTTACAGAATATTGAGCAGAGTTCCCTGTGCTATACAGTAGGTCCTTGTTGGTTATCTATTTTAAATATAGCAGTGTGTACATGTCAATCCCAAACTCCCTAACTATCCTTTCCCCTCACACTTCCCCCTGGTAAACATAAGTTCAGTTCTCTAAGTCTGTGAGTCTGTTTCTGTTTTGTAAATAATTTCATTTGTATCATTTTTTTTTAGATTCTGCATATAAGCGACATCATACGATATTTGTCTTTATCTTGCATCGGCAGGCGGACTCCCAACCACTGCGCCACCAGGGAAGCCCCAGACTCTATTTTTTGATGCGAGAAAAGTAAAGGGATTTGCTGCCACTGCAGGTGGGCAGGAGTGCTGCCCCGGGGGTCCACCTGCCATGGCTTTACACTTTGGTTTGGAGGAACTGGAACCACTCGGTACTCTCAAACAGTAAAAATAACTGACCACAGAACCTTTCCATTATCTGAGGATGGAGCTGGGCATGTCTTTTCCCAATGGATCTCTAGAGTGAAAAGGCTGTGCCTTTAGAATTCGCTCTGCTTCCCCCCAAAACAACAATTCCTGACACTGTTCTAATTCATACGTAATTCATGAGTTATTAACTCAGTTAATCCTCAGAAAAACCCCATGAGGCTGGCGTGATCACTGTGCCCATTTTTCAGATGAAGAAACAGAGGCACAGAAGCATAAAAATTACTTGCTTAAGATCACCTAGTTAGTACATGGTTGTTATGAGCTGAATTGTGTCTCCCAAATTCAAGTGTTTTAGCTCTACCCCTCAGGATCTCAGGTTGTGACTGAGTTTGGAGTTAGGGCCTTTAAAGAGGTGATGAAAGTAAAATGAGGTCATATGAATAGGCCCTAACCCAATATGACTGGTGTCTGTCTAAGAAGAAATTAGGACACAGACACGCACAGAGGGAAGACCATGTGAAGATGCAGAAGACAGATGGCCAACTCCAAGCCAAAGAGGTCTTGAAGAAACCAGCTCTGAGACACCTTGATCTTGGACTTTGTCTCCAGAACTGTGAGAAAATCAACTGCAGCTGTTTAAGGCCCCCAGCCTGCAGTACTTTCTTATGGTGGCCCCAGCAAACAAATGCAGTGGTGACACTGGAATCTGGACGCAGGCAGCCTGCCTCTGCTGGGCATTCTTACCCAGCCCACTTGGGCGGGGCTGGAAACTGGGAGAGCATTCCTTGGGGGTCTCCATCAGTGACCCTCTTCCCAGTTTCCTCCCTCTGCCCCCTGCAGCAACCAATGCATTTTAAGACAGGCTGGCCCTTCTCCCCTGCACATTTCAAGGAGGATGTTCAGTGCAAATGCTAGAAGAAGAAGCCAATCCAAGCGAGGCAGGAAAAAAGAACACCTGAAAGGAGATCATGTAAAATAGGATGACGGGAGACTTAAAGCTCCCTGGGATCTGGCTCGGAAGTCCGAGATCAAAAAGAAAAATCCCATGGCCCCTCGGAGCTTCCCCGCCTCCATTACCCCGCGGTTATGTAACCTGAAGCCTCACCTGAACCAGGGACCAAACAGTCCCGCTGGGGCACCACCGCTCTTTTGATTAAATCTCTCTTTTTACAGCTGTTGCTGTGACACAGGCAGAAAGTGTTCCGGCCCAGCGGTGGTGCTGAGAGTATGTGGGCATGCGGGTTGTTTGTGATTCAGACCTTGGCTGGCAGACCCCCGCACCCTACCCCCGGCCCTGGACAACCCCTGGCTCTGACCTCGGAGGGGACCCCGAACCGCCCCCCACAGTAAGGCTTGGTTAGAACAGCAGGTTTCCACCCCCATTTGTCCTCCCAGATCTTCCAGAAACAAATGCCATGGATGGCGACCATGGTGAGAAGAAGAGACCTCAGGGACGAAGCGGGCCCCACTGGACATCTCAGAGTCCCGCAGCTTTGAGACCGGGGGCCACTTACGTTCCTTGCTGGCTGGTGGTGAGCGCAGCGGGAAGAAGGACCTGGACGTTTGGTTGCCACAGTCCCGGGGGCTTCTGTCCCAGCATCTCTGGAAACTCAGAAGTGCCCACGGGTGTGCGTGCCCAGATGCACTGGCACGGTCTAGATGCCCAGACAGCATCAGAGGACAGAGTGCGGACGAAGTGGCACAAAGGATCTGCTCTAGAGGAGCCCATGACACCAGCTTCATTTGGAGCTTTGTCCCATTAAGACTGTAAGCTCTGCGGGCTGGGGCCACGTCCACCTGACCTGCGTGCAATCCAGAGTAGTGATGGGCGGCCCAGACGTTTCCCCCGCTGCCAGGCCCGCGAGGACATGGGCTTCCCCTGCACGGTCCGCCACAGGCAGGCACTCAATAAGTGTCAGATGAGTGAAACAGCAGGTGACAGATCCATAGATCTCCCACCCGGTGGGGAGCTTGAAGCACCTGCAGAGGTGGCTTGCTTTCTCCTTTCTCTCACTCCTTGAAGAGGCCCAGGAGGGAGTTCTAAGCTACGTAAGCAGCACCTGGGACAGAACCAGGTTTGGGCAGCTCGGCTGAAGCAGTCTTCAGGAGGATTGCCATGCCGGAGGGGTGCTGGCATCCTTATGGGTGGGGCTCAGCACTGATTGATCAAAACTCCTCAACAGCTCCTACGCCTTCCAATACCCTCTGAATAATCAGACACTTCCTGGAACCCGTTTTCTTAGGGTGATTTGAACATAGCAACTGCATTCCTAGCTCAAGTGCCTACTGTTTCGGTGGCACAGTGGGCAGATCTAGGCCAGCCGTCGCAGAATGGACAGTGGGCCTGAGAACTGGGGGATCACGGCACTTGCTAAAATGTTGCCGAGAACTCACCCCACCTCCCCTACCATGCTGTCCCCTGACCAGGTGCATGTGGATGCTCAGAGGTCCTGGGTGGCTCTGTCCAGAGGGTCGGAAGGACCTGCTGCCCAGCTCCAGGGTGAGGTCATCCGGTGGCCTCCAGCTGGCAGCTCCCCTGGGCTGGATCTGCCTCAGCGGCAGACGGCAGCCTTGCCCGAGGTCACGGCCTTCCTGGGTGGTACCCGTTCACTGACTGAGAGACACGCGGTGTACAAAGTGGGCCGTGTTTGTTCCAGAGCTCTTTGCCAGGTCGGCCGAGGCTTCGGAGAACCTGCACTGCAGCCAGACTTCATCTCCCTCCCCCTTCCCTTCATAGGTACTGATCCCTAAAAGCATCTTTTTCCCAGAACTCCGTCTTGGTGGGTGTCTGCTTGAGAAAACCCGACTGGTGATAGCATGTCATTAATTCATTTAAAATGTCTAGACTCTCCCTGATTTCATCTCTCCCTGATAGATTTTTTTAAAACATGAGACAAAACCCAAACATAAACCAAACTACATCAAACAATAATAAAACCAACTGGAAAAGGAATTAAACCCCCTGGTGGGAAAGATCCTCTATCCCACAGAAGTCTGTTCAAAGATGAAGCTAAAGACCACATAATCTGTGAGATTAAAGCTTAAAAGATTATGGCTTAAAAAAGGGATTATGGCTTGGATGATGAGCAAATGAGAGGATTCGCTAATCAAAACACACACACACATACACACACACACACACACACACACACACACACACACGCCCCCAGCAAATTCAATTTGGGTTGTTGGAACCCAGGGGATCATTTGATCTTCCTTGAACACTCCTAGGGATTCAGCCTCAGCCTTCATTATCGGTCTCGGTGTTCTCAGCAGAGAGATCCAAGTCAAGGATCCATGTGGGTCAAAAGGAGCCAGGTCACAGACAGCTGCAGAGTTGGAGGAAGTTTAATCAGAATCCACACGGCATCCCAAGGGGCCTGAGAGCCACAGACCACCCTTTCCTGATTTGACAGTGTGAGCTGGTCCTTGGTTAACATGAGCCTGCCGTGCATCAGGCACTGCGTGGAAGACAGAAATACAGGAGTGCACGTGTGTGCCCAGTGCCCACAGGCGAGCTGGGCGACCCAGAAGAGCATGTGCAAAGTCGGGAAGAAAAGCAGAATGGGATCCAGAGCAAGGTTCTGAGATGAAGACCAATGTCTGGGTGAAGGGGAGTTGATGGGCCGGCGGCACAAAGGGACAACAGCCTGGAGAGGAAGGGCTTGGGCCTGGCCCTGCAGGAAGTGCATTTAGGAGAAAGATACTGCCTGGGCAAGAGCATAGTCAGAGGTCACCTTTACTGAATATTTATGATACACCTGGTGCCGTTCTAAGTGCTTTACATGTATTCATTCATGTAACTGTCACAATGACCCCACAAGGTAAAAACTATTAACCCACTTGACAGACAAGGAAACCGAGGCACACAAAATTTAAGTAATGTGTTCAATGTCGTACAGGTAGCAAGTGGCAGAGATGGGATTCAGTCCCAACAGTGACTCCAAATTCCAAACTCTTAATTGCAAGCTTTTCAAGACGCCACTCCGACCAACCCCTACAGTTCTGCAGAATCAGCAAAGACTACAAAGGGCGATTTTCCGCTTGACCGCAGAGCCACATGGGGGTTACCAGACTCAGGGGAATATCGTAGACAGCTTGGGATGTAAAAGTGTCTTAGGTGGCAGTCTATGTTCTAAGTTTAAGTCTAAGTTCTAAGAGTTTGGCTGTCAGGGAGACCTCAAATCAAAGTCACTGGTTAGAGGAGTCCCAGGTCTCCCAGGACTACTTAGCATCCCTGGGAGCAGCCTGGGGCAAGCACCGTCCTGGCCCAGATGCTGTGATGGATCTCAGAACACAATTGCCAGGGCGGTCAGTCAATTACAGGCCCACCTCGGAGATATCGCAAATGTAAAAGTTATATTTACACTATACTGTAGTCTATTAAGTGTGCAATAGTGCTATGTCTAAAACTTCTTAATTAAAAACACTTTATTGCAAAAAATGCTAACCATAATCTAAGCCTTCAGAGAGCTGTAATCTTTTTGCTGGTGGAGCGTTTGAAATATTTCAAGAATTAGCAAAATGTGACACAGAGACATGAAGTGAGCATGTCTGATATGGCCCTGACAGACCTGCTCGCTGCAGGGTTGCCACAAACCTTCAATTTGCAAAGTATGCAAGAAAGTGCGTTAAAGCAAAGAGAAATAAAATGGGGTACGCCTGTACTCATACTGCAGTCAGAAATCTGAGATGCACGTTCTCAAGGTCGCCACTTATCCGAAGATGATCGACATTCGTCGGTGGGGGGCCACCTGCTCTGGCCCTATTCTCACCAGCACTCATACCTACCATTTGGAGAAAGACCAGTCTTCACTGGAAACACACCAGATGTAAAATGCCTCCACCCTCATCACACTGTTGAAACCGCTTATCAGATCCATGGACACGTACAACTGGGAGACAGAGAGCACCGTGTGAGAGAATCAAGATTTAAAAAGATGTCAACAGCCTGTACTAAGAAAACAAGGGCAGTGTGAGAGGGATGAATGCAGAAACTTCTCGCACCTAAATATAGAACAGGGTGGTGCGTGGGAAAATTACCCATGCACCAGCTTGGAGCTGTTCCAAAGTTCCCATGAGCCAAGAATGAGACCCAACTGCTACACAGACCGATGCAGCCTCCAGGTGCATGAAAGGGCATTTCATGTGATGGGTAAGAGGTCAATATCTCCCCGTGCCCGGCATCGGTCATGACACACCTAGTGCACAATATCCTCCAGGTATGGACCGCGCGCTGGGGTGGAGACGTTGACCATGCATGAATGCATGAACATCCCGAGGAGGAACAGGTGTCTTGAGGCCAAGTTCCGGAAGAGTAGTAGGGAGAATTGAGAGAGCCGGGGCACAGTTCCCATCCCAGGTGGAGGGATCTGAGGCTGATCTGAGATCGGGGTTTCATTATTGATTAAACAGGGAAGAGATGTATTTCACTTTGGTAGTGAAGGCAGAAATGGGACCAAGGAAGGAGGGAGATTTGAGCCCAGCAGCATAAAGAAGAAGTCTTCCAAAAATTCATAGAAGCACCTTGCAGCACGGTGAGCTTGGCATCACTGAATGACAAGCCACGGAGGATGGATGGACACTTGATTGTGAGATGTGTCCTTCCATCAGTCAGTTGCCAAATGGATACCAAACGCTGTTAAGGCACTGGGGACACAGCAGGAAGTAACACTGATGAACTCACCTGCCCCATCACACTCACATCCCATGGGAGGAAGGTGTCTAACATATGAATATAGAGTAGATGATATAGCCTGTCCTGTGATGATACCTACTGTGGAGAAAAACAAGAGAAAGTGGATTGAGAGCTCTGGGTGGGGATGTGTGTGACCTTTTCAGCGGGATGACAGGAAGATCTCATGAGAGGTGACATTTGAATAACGAATGAGGGATGTGGGAGCGTGAGCATGGCTGTCTGGGCCAGGAGTGGTCCTGAAGAAGGAAGAGCAGGTGCAAAGGCAGGAGCTGGGGTGTGTCTGTGAATCAGCGAGGAGCCCAGTGAGGCTGGACAGAACGGAGTGAAGGGAGGGATGTGGGAGACGAGGGCAGAGGCCCCGGAGGCCACTGTCCAGCTTTTCCTCTGAGTGTGATGGGCCCGAGGGTAGGGCTGAAGCAGAGCGGTGACAGCTCCACCTTAGACCTGCAAACGTCATTCTGGCTGCAGGGGGACCACTGTGGGGCCCGCCACAGCCATCCCGAGGAGGGACGATGGTGACTCAGCCAGGGTGGCCGCTGTGGAGGTGGTGAGAAGTGGTTGGATCCTGGCTGTATTTTAAAGGTAGATCCAATAGCGTTTCGTGACCATCTGGACATAGGATATGGGGTATGGAGTCAACTAAGGATGACTCAGCCCCTAAAAAGATGGAGACGCCCTTTACTGACGAGCCTGTCAGAGGAGCAGATTTGCAGAAAGAGTCCAGAGCCCAGGCTTGGACATGTCTGAGATGTCCCATAGCTGACTGGGGACAGGGGTCTGGAGTCACCAGCATGGGGTAGTATTTAAAGCCACAGCCTGGACACGACTGTGGAGAGAAAAGAGAAATGGTCAGACGGCAGACACTCTGGTTTCCAGTCCAGTGAGGGTTGGGGGGTGAGGGTGAGGACAAAGCAAGCAAGGAGGCCGAGAAGGGGCAGCAGGGAGAGGGGGGAGAGCCAGGACGTGTGCAGCCCAGAAGCCAAGGGAAGAAAGTGCTTCCAGGAGCGGAGGACTGTGCTAAGTGCCGCGGTTACATCAGGTAAGAAGAGGGCCGAGAGCCAGCTTAGATTCAGGTACTTGGAGGTCACTGTGACTTTGGTGAGAGCAGGTACGGGGAAGCGAAGGGCACGGGCCTGATTCGGGTGCAATCAGGAGCCCACTCGAGGGCTACTCTACTGGGAGAAAATGAGGCCTGAAAACTCCCTGATGTCCCCTTTGAACCCGAAGATTCTAGACTCTTATGTTTTCATTTTGGAAGAAGTTCTGATTTGTGGAGGGCCGCTGAAAAGGAGAAAATGACCCCAATTCCTGAACACCAAAAAGACTTCGAAGAGGGTCTGGCCTTGACCAAAGGCTCAGCAGCAGTCTGATGTATTTCCCCAAGTCTATCCATTCCTCCAGCCGCTTTATGGATGAAAAGGACATCAGTCACTTATGGAGGCTCTTCTGCTCAGAGAGTCCTGATTGAGGAATCAGGAATCCCAGTTAAGGTATCAGATGGATGACTGTTTGCAAAGAATCTCTCGAACAGTTACAGCCACTGCCTCTCCTCTCTCTGTCCCAGGAAGCACATCAGCGATAGATTTAACCTTCACTTTCAAGATTGACAAACAGGCAGAGAAGTGCAGAATCTTGCAGTGGAGACAGGCTGGATGCATACAAAGATGCATCTTTTATCCTAAACTTAGTCCATAAACTTATGGAATTAGCAGCATTTTGTGTGTTGATGAGATTTGCCACAAAGGATTCCTTCCGGGCGGGAGTCACTTAGATTAGGTCTATCATGCATTCTGCTTCCCCTTCCTCCCATCCTTCTTGAAAAAGAAACTGAGCACCTGTAAAACCAGTATCTTTCCATGACAGTAGCAGTGGACTCTGCCCCTCTGCAGTAAGCTTCCGGGATGTGGTGCGTGGAGATCACGGCTGGTTTCTTGCGCCAATCACTTCCACGCACATAGGCTGGCCTCCCAACTTCCAGCACCTGTGACTTTGCCTGAAGGTTCACCAGCTGCCAGAGCCTGCTCTGCCCTCACCTAGAGCAGGCTGAAGTGCTGGGGAGTCCCCCCCCCCGCTGCCCTGGAAGGGCAGCCCTCCACCAGGACTAACGGGAATTGATGTGCACATACTCCCATGCCCTCCCAGGGGTCCCCTGTGGGACTGAGTCTCCAGTGTCCAGAGCAGTCACCTGCTTGACAGCACACCATTGGGTGCCTTCTTTTTTTTTTAATGTTATTTAAAAAAATTAGTTAATTTATTTATTTTTGGCTGCGTTGGGTCTTCGTTGCTGTGTGCGGGCTTTCTCTAGTTGCGGCGAGTGGGGGCTACTCTTCGTTGCGGTGTGCGGGCTTCTCATTGCGGTGGCTTCTCTTCTTGCGGAGCTCTGGCTCTAGGCATGTGGTCTTCAGTAGTTTTGTCACGCAGTCTCAGTAGTTGTGGCACACGGGCTTAGTTGCTCCGCGGCATGTATGATCTTCCTGGACCAGGGCTCGAACCAGTGTCCCCTGCATTGGCAGGTGGATTCTTAACCACTGCACCACTAGGGAAGTGTGTGGGTGCCTTCTTTCTCTCCGTGGTCTCTCTTTCCCACCGCCCTACCAGAGTGTCCTGGGGTCCGGTCCCAAACGAATTACTTGCTCTAGAAACTTTGTCTGAGGATCTACTTCTGGGGAATATAAAAGTGGATTTGGGGGAAAGTCTTCAATATCCGGTGTCCCCTAGGTCGTGTGATTCCTCTTCTTGGCCATCCTTACCAGGAGGAGGATAGGCAGCTGCCTGGGGGACGTACGTGGCTTTGAGCTGTGGATGAGTCGGGTGGGGAGGTGTATGTGTGAACAAGTGGGCAGGGCCCCACCCAGCTCTACCCTCCTGACTCCAGCCCAAGTTTCCTCATCTGTCAACTGAGTGAAGTGGGCTAGAGGTAAGGTCTATCAGCATTAATGTTCTATATCTTGAAGAAGAGAAAGTGTCGCTGAAGGTCCCAAGGTACCCCTGTGTAAGTGAAATAATACAAAAACCAAAAAGAAGAAAAAGAAAGGGAGAAAAAGGAAGTGGAGGAGGAGAGAAGAAAAAGCAAAGAAAGAATAAGAAAAAAGCACCAACTTTCGGGAAGAGCTTTATTTCATTGGAACGGGAGTGACGGACGGTAGCGAGCTCACAAGGAGAACAAATAAGCAGTTTTCTACCCAGTATGCAGTACCCAGTTTTCTACCCAGGTTCCCAGTATGCAGTCCAACACTGGCATATTGATGTGGTGAGTGGTTATGACCAAGATGAACAAATGCTCCCTCAACTGATGGCAAACACTGCAAAGTTCATTACTGCTATCACTTCCACCAACTCCCAAGAATACAGAGACACCCACACTGAACACTTCTGGATCTCAAAGTTCTTTTTCAGAGCAAGAAACCTCTCCCATTATTTAAAGATAATAAACATGCGGAAAGCTAGCAGAGGAAAAAGATGCCTACACGTAAACTACTTGAAACGAGAGGAAGTTGCACAAGTAAAAAAAGTGGGGTTTTTTTTGCGGTACGTGGGCCTCTCACTCTTGTGGCCTCTCCTGTTGCGGAGCACAGGCTCCGGACGCGCAGGCTCAGCGGCCATGGCTCACGGGCCCAGCCGCTCCACAGCATGTGGGATCCTCCCGGACCGGGGCACGAACCCGCGTTCCCTGCATTGGCAGGCAGACTCAACCACTGCGCCACCAGGGAAGCCCAAAAGTTCTTTTTTTTTTTTAATCTTGAGAAATAAAACCTATGGACCTAATGTTTCCCTAAAAATGTATGTTCTAAGAGCAATCACGCCCTGCTTGCTATAATGAACGGAATTGGAATCAAGCATTGCTTGTCCCTTGGTGTAATTTCCCCATAAAATGGCGGAAGGACATGGGATTACAACGCCACCCCCCCATGCTTTATTTTCCCTTAGTCATAGAGAGAGTCTGGGGGAAAATATTCAAGAGTTTCATCAAGTTTTCCAAGTCTCTGTCCTAATCCTTTAATATTTTTTTGTTTTGTTTTGTTTTTTGGTTTTTTTTTTTTTTTTTTTGCGGTACACGGGCCTCTCACCGTTGTGGCCTCTCCCGTTGCGGAGCACAGGCTCTGGACGCGCAGGCCCAGTGGCCATGGCTCACGGGCCCAGCCGCTCTGCGGCATGTGGGATCTTCCCGGACCGGGGCACGAACCCGTGTCCCCTGCATCGGCAGGCGGACTCTCAACCACTGCGCCACCAGGGAAGCCCTAATCCTTTAATATTTGAATGATTTATTTTGGAAGGATTATGGGGCCTGTGTCATCATCCTTGTCTCATTTTCTTCCGCAACTGTGAGATCCTCAAGTATTAACGTCTTTGTGACTGGGGTGTGAACAGTTCTCCAACACATGAGCTTCATGAAATCTGCATTTTTATGGGACGTTAGAACGTTCAACAAATACCCATAAACTGGACACAGGGGCTGAGGTAATGGGTGGGAAAAGATGTTAGTGTTAAGTAGGGAAAGTTGTATGGGGGGGAGGCCAGTTTTTTCAAGTGCTCTGCTCATTAGTGAATATTGGTGCTTTGGGAACTTTGCCTCCCTGTGCAAACTGCTAACAGCGGGGGCTTGGATGATGAATGCTGGATGCAGATCAACGAGGACCCCTGGCTCCATCATACATGATACCCTCTTTCTGGCACTTAAAAGAAGCACATCATCATTCTTTCTTGAAGCCTTATTGTGACTTGGTGATTTTACAGAGACAACAGAAGTACACCGGAAACATGCAGCAGGTGCTGCTAATTTGCAAAAAAAGTTCCTGAGTTATGCTTCTTCATAGAACGGCATGTGCTGATGGGACACAGACACCAAAGGACCGTCTTGAACTCCTGCTGTAGAGAAATGTGTTGGGATCTTGAAAACCGTACCATTCATTTGGTAATCATTTACCAACCTGTAACTTCACATTGTTTGTTGTCTTGACACATATTTACATTTCATAGTGCTAATTAATATTCACATGTTGATGTATTTTCTCGACACTCTCACCCCTGTGTCACCATCACCGAAGAAGCATATACCAGAAGAATCAGTTTGGACAGACAGGTTTAGGAGTCTGTTAGAGATGATCATTGGCAGACATGAATAACAAAATAAAACTGAAAAGACTGCTATGGGAGTTTGAAGAAGAAAAGATTATGTCCACCTGGTGAAATCAGGGAAGGCTTCTTGCAGGAGGTGACATCGAATATATACTTGTAGAACAAAAATGACATGCAGTTTCAAAACTGGGGGATGGTGTGGCATGAACGGAAATGAGGAAGGGCATTCCAGCCAGGAGGAACAGCACACGAGGAGGCACCTGAATGAGGTAAGACTCTGAGGCACAATAAGCAGTGGTTCAGTTCTGTTCTAAGTGTGGATGGGTTAAAGCCAGCAAAAACGGGAAATGACCAAGCAAGGTGGGCCTTGCAGGCAAGAGATGAGGTCAAGGGGAGGTTCACAAAGTTTAATCAATGGGAAAATGGATTTGAGGAAGAGAGGAAAAAGAGTAGAAAGACGGGGTGAGGGGTCTCTGGTAGTTCAGGTGCCCAAGAGTGAAGGTCTGCGTTGGACGGTGTCAGTGGACTTGGAAAGGAAAGGACAGATACAAGAAATGCTGTGATGGAAGAATCGATCAGATTTGACAATGGGCTGGACGTGGAGAGTCTGCCATGAGGTTGAGGCTTAAATTGTGAGCGACGGAAACCAAGGGATGCACTCAAAGCACCTGAAGAACTCGGGTGGGAGGGTGTGACGGCTGACTTTACACGTAGCTTGACTGGGTCACAAGTACCCAGTTAGTTGGTTAAACATTATTTCGGGGCATGAACGTGAGGGTGTTTCCGGATGAGACTCCCCAATGTGGGTGGGTGCCTGGGCCTGAAGAGAATAAAAGGCTGAGGAAGAAAGAATTCTTTCTCTCTGCCTGTCTTCGGGCTAGGACGTTGGTCTCCTGCCTTCAGACTTGGACTCGGATTGGAACTTACATCGATAGCTCTCAGGGTTCTCAGGCCTTTGGACCTGAGTGTCCTACACCGTCAGCTCTCCTGGGGCCTCCAGCTTGCTGACTCACCCTGCAGCTCTTGGACTTCTCAGCCTCTGTAATAGTGTGAGCTGATTCCTTATGGTAAGTCATATACATATATATATTTGCATATATAGTGTATATGATTTATCTGTTTATATATATACATCTATTCTCTGGAGAACCCAGATTAATACTAATAGTCAATGGGTAGAGTCTAGTCCAAGGTTGAGACCTTGATTTGGAGGCTGTCCCAGAGGACCCAGGTTGGAAAGGTCTGGCAGCCCATTTGCAAACTAAGTCCTGAGGTTGTGAGAAAAGTCAAGGCCAGGGATGGAGAGTGCGGTGCCCAGCAGAGGAAGCTGAGGTCCTGAGACCAGATGGGTCTGTCCCATATGAGGGGGATGGGACTAAGGGCAGCTCTGTGGGGGAGGGATGTGCCCACTGTGGTGAGAGAAGTGAGGATTCAGGAGGAAGAAAGCATTTTGCAGAGCAGAGCAGGTGAAGAGGATGCCCGGTGGGAAGAGCTCACTGGATTTGTGTCCAGGAGGAGATGTTTGAGGACCTTGAAGGGAGTGGGGGCAGGAGGACAGGCATGGCACAGGTCATAGGTTCTGCAAGAATATCTCCGAGCTGACTCATCTTTCTGGTGGCTTCCTTGAAGATAACTGTCTGGACCCAGGCAGCATGTCCCTCTCTCCTTCGTGCGTATGCATCTCTTTGTAAATTCAGGAAGGGCCCAGAGGGGCAGCAGAGGGGCAGGACCTACAGGTGGACCATGTATAAAGCCCACACAACGGAATGGCCGATGGAGGCTGGGCTCGAAGCACGGCTGCGTGGTTCCATTCACAGTGGGATAGTAACTAGCCATGTGCGTGGGCCACACAACCACCCCCTGCCCCACTGAGCATCGGTCCACCCGTCCCCCTGGTTGTTCTTCTGTGGTTCATGACCCTCCCGGGCTTTCTTCTCTCTACAGCCTCAGTCCTACGTGCTCGGTGCCCCTTTGATCTCCCTCTCACACGTGAGGGGTGCACACATGCCCTCTTTTTATGTTTATGGACAGAGAGGAGGGTAGTTAGGACCCTTCCTTGGGCTCTAAAAATTCACTCATTAGAATCTGATGAATACCATTTGCCAAGCAGTCGTTCACATTCAAATTTAATGAGAGGTCTTGGAGCTTTACTGGAGCTTGAAATCCCCTACAGTTAAATGGGTGTTTCTGCATTTCAGCACCAAATAATTTTTAAATGCTCTGAGCTATGGAATAAAATATAAAATCAATACCGACTGCCATTACTTCTACGGTCACTGAACCAATCTTTGCCAGAATCATCCCTGCTGTAAGAAGCTCAGTTAGATGATATAAGTCACCCTGCCCCACGTTGGGAGCTCTAAGGCCTCAGCAAGCAGTACCTAAAACAAGTCCACACACACACCCCAGTGAGCAGCTCATTCACGGGGAACCCAAGCGGGCAGTCGTTCTCCCCTGCACCCCAGAACCACGTTCAGTTGAGGAGTCTGTTAGCACGGGGCTCCGGGCACGACGCCACAGGCCTGCTTTATCTCAGGACATCGAAGTGTGAGGCTGCCTAGTTCGGACGACGTTCCTTTGCTGAGTTGCTGACCAGGGCCAAACAGCAAGTCTGGGTGAGGGGCATCATGAGGCCTCACCCAAAGGGGATTCCAGGCTTTAGAAACGACTATTCCCAGCCTAGGGGTGCGAGCTGGGTGTCAGAACTGGCTTCAGAAAGTGGGCACAGCTGGTCAGAACCAGGAGGACCAGGGAGGGGCAGTCTCTTCCTCTGAGTTGTATGGAATCTCTAGCTGCTGCTTCCAGCTGTCATCGAATGGAGGAGCTGGATCAAAAGCAGCCCAATAGGTAGAATTTCTGTTTTCCTTTCAAAGCTCTTAAGTTGTACTGTTTTATTTTGGTTTGGCAAGTTCAACAGACTGATTTGTGGGGAACACTGAAGCTTTAACAATTTGGTGGTTGTAACTTGCCAGGAAGATGTGGAAAAATCAGGTCACTAAACAGAGACTCTGCAGGTAGGTATCAGAAAGCCCATGCTGTAAGGAATGTCTCCCCCAAAGAACACGGCACGTATGACGGCTCTGGATGAGCAAATGTGACAATAATGTGAACGGCAGGCTGTGGGGTTGAACCTTCATCTCTTAATGGCAGTGAATATAAATTTCTGCAAATCCTAAGAATCAGACAACGACAGCTTCCGAAACTCATACATTGCTATGAAATTCTAGCAGCAAGTGGAAGAAAGGGAGGGAGGGAGGGAGGAAGGGAGGAAGGAAGGGAGGAAGGGAGAATGGGTGGGGGGAGGGAAGGCAGGAAAGAAGGAAGGAAGGGGAAGAGAAAAGAAAAGAAAGCAAAGACCTCTTTTGTGGAGAAAGCTTAGTAGAAGTCCTAATTGGAAACAGACTATTTAAGCTGTGGACTAAAGTGATTTTTAAAAATTATAAGAGAAAGAAATAGAAATAAACAGTGAAAAAGTCTTTAAACATCAACCAGCTGTGGCTGAACTGGGTGAGTACGGAGCTTTAATTAAATCTGATCCATCAAACACTTCATACAAATTGTGACATCATCCCCTTGCTCATTCCATGCTATGTCAGGGTTCCCAAAATCTAGGACCACTTCAGGGCTGAGATGAAGTCAATGAGGCCTGTTGCTTTTTCCTGATACTGCTTCCCTGTCAAAAGTCTGATGCCACAGGCAGCTATGCAGGGAGGTAAGAGCATGGATTTGTCCGTGAAATGGATGTGGGCATGATTCCCTGCTCTGTCATTTGCTGGAAATCCCTGATGTCTGCTTTGTCATTTGTCAAATGGGGGTAACTTTTACTGTATCAGTTACCCACTGCTGTATAACAAATTACCCCGCAATTTAGCAACTTAACACAATAAACATTATCTCACAGAGTTTCTGAGGGTTTGGAATTTGGAAGTGGGGTTGTTCTGGCTCACGGTCTCACTAGGTTGGGGCCACAGTCATCCGATGACGTACAGAAACTGGAAGAGCTGCTTCTACGGTGGCTCAGTCTCACGGCAGGTAAGTTTGTGCTGTTGGCAGGAGGCTCAGTTTCTCTCCAGGTAGACCTCTCCACAGGCTTGCCTGAGTGTCCTCACAACATGGCAAGCGGCCCAAGAGAGAAAGGGATGCAGAAGCTCTAGTGCTATAGTTTTACGGCCAAGCTCAGATGACACACACTGCCTTTTCCACAATATACTACTGGCTACATGGATGATCCCTGTTCGATGTGGGAAGGGAACCAAAAGGCCTGAACACCAGGAGCCTGGGGTCAATGGAACACCATCTTGCAGACTGCCTACCACCTTTGTCAAATGTCTTCATTTTCCAAACTGGACTAAATTTACCCTGATGTTATTACAAGGAATAAATAAGGAAATGCATGAGCAGAGCCTTGCTCTCAATAAAGCCTGCCCCCTTGCACTAGGATTTGGGGCAACTCTAGTCTGGGGGACACTCAGCTCAGGCACCAGGGACAGAGTCTGGGAAGTAGAGGAAGCACAGCTTTAACAGAAATCTGACAAATTACAACTCAGAAGAGATGGCTACTTAACCGTGGAAGGTGGACCAACAAAGTGGCCCCCCCCATGGACAAATATTCCAACCTGCTGTTCATATTAAACCTCCTGACGGCCCAACCAAATTCCAATATTTCCACACCCAAACTGGACTTCCCGATTTAACTCTTGGACCTGAAAATACCATAAACCTTGTTCAGACCAAGTGTTCTGATGCGGGCAAGGGAGTAGAGGAGAACGAGCCCCCGAGTTGGGGAGGCAATCACGAGAGCCAGGGACCAGCTGATAAAAATGCTCACCAGGAAGATGGTAATGCTGAGAATTTGAAGGAAAAATGGATAAGATTGGGAATAAGACAGTGAGGAGAAGACGGCCAAGGTTAATGTATTCATCATTCAAGAATGGAACAGAGGCTGAGGGGGTGGGAGGGGCACTGAATGGAGATCACGGAGCTCGCGAGGGATGGCGGGGAGAGGAACGCTGTGGGGAGCAATTCCTCAGAGCCAGCAACAGGGGATTTGGAGCCAACCCTCCTCCACTGCCCTCGGCATCCACGGCTGTGGTGGAGACTCACACCTGGGTGATGTTAGCAAGGTCCGCACATGGCATCTAACACCTGGAGAGATCTCGGGTAACACCCGAATTTCTGATTCCTTTCTGCCGTCTGTGACGTCTACCCAGAGAAAGTGCCCCTAATTATTTCCCTAGAACATGGTCCTGATCACAAGCAAACCCTTCACCAGGTCTCAGGAGCCCACGCCAGGCCCGCCTGGCCCCCAGGTCTTCCTTTCCCCGGGCCCCTGCTCTCCAGCAGCACTGGCTTTCTCTCTGCTCCCCTCACCTGCCTGGAACGTTCTAGATTGTCACGTGGCTCCTCCCTCATACCAGTCAGGTCTCAGCCCCAGCGTGGCCTTGTACCATTTGCCGTGGCTCCACTGCAGCCCCCTCCTATTTTACCAACTGGAAATCAAAAGAAAGCTGGAGTAGCAATTCTCATATCAGACAAAATAGACTTTAAAATAAAGACTATTACAAGAGACAAAGAAGGACAGTACATAATGATCAAGGGATCATTCCAAGAAGAAGATATAACAATTGTAAATATTTATGCAACATAGGAGCACCTCAATACATAAGGCAAATACTAACAGCCATAAAAGGGGAAATCAACAGTAACACATTCATAGTAGGGGACATTAACACCCCACTTTCACCAATGGACAGATCATCCAAAACGAAAATAAATAAGGAAACACAAGCTTTAAAAGATACATTAAACAAGATGGACTTAACTGATATTTATAGGACATTCTATTCCAAAACAACAGAACACACATTTTTCTCAAGTGCTCACGGAACATTCTCCAGGATAGATCACACCTTGGGTCACAAATCAAGCCTCGGTAAATTTAAGAAAATTGAAATTGTATCTATTCCGACTACAACGCTATGAGACTAGATATCAATTATAGGAAAACATCTGTAAAAAATACAAACACATGGAGGCTAAACAATACACTACTTAGTAACGAAGTGATCACTGAAGAAATCAAAGAGGTAATCGTCAGACTACTTCCGTCTGAAATTACGTTGCTGATGTATTGGGTCCTTGGCCTTGTTAACCATCGGTCTTCCCTCCGCTAGACTATAGTCACCAGGAGAACTCAGGGGCCTCTGCTGCCACCATCACCTCCCCAAACGCTGGAGCTACCACTCCGGAAGTACGCACTGATGGAGTAAATCACTAGACCACGTTGGTGCTGTCGGGGCTCGTAAAGACCTCTGCTGCCCTTCAAAGAATAACAGTCACTGGAGTCCCAGGCCTTCCTTGGAACTCCTTACACAGACCTGGAGCGATGGGGCTCAGTGCAGACCCAGAAATGACAGAGGCGAAGGCTGGATGTTTCTCTCTGCACCAGGCTCTGTGGACGGGGCACCGAGGAAGCTGGAGCCGGCACCCCAGGAAGTTACAGCAGTTATTTCAGATCGTATGCATGCATGGCTCCAAGGCCATGCCAGAACCCTTGGTTCCAAAACAAACAAGAAATTTAATGAATCAAAAACTGAAAACAGAACGGAAGGGAAAACGTGGACCCAAACTGTGCAAGCTCCAGGAAACGTCTTTCTTCTGACGGCTCAAGGACTTCCTCCTCTCAAACAACAGCTAAGTGGTTTGACAACAGCCAACCTACTGGGCAAACAGGTGTTCAGACCCCCGAAGGATTTGGTCACAGATACGAAGTCATTTTGATTTATGGAGTCTATTGATTCCATCTCTGATGGAGCTTGCTTGATACATGAGCACCAAAAGCCTGCAAACGACCTCAGAAATATCCACTATGGACCCCACTTCCACACTGTTCTTTTCTTTGGAAACAGAGAGACATCAGGGATCCTGAAGTTGGAGAAGTAAAAAGTCTGCGCACACCCTCATCCCCCGCTGAGCAGCCTGGCCAGTCCGTGGGCAGATGCTGCGTAGTGGCCAGGAACACACAGACCAAAACCCCACAGAATTTCAGCCCAGGACTGGTAGGAGGTGAACTTAGCCCCAGCCCTGGACAAACCGGGGCCAGAGACCTGATTATTCGTAAGGCCTCTTTTCCTTCTAAATCACACTTGGCGTCTGTCGAGGTGGAGCTGGTGGGGGCTGGAGGCTGGAGCCGGGGGCAGGGAGTGGAAGAGAGGGCGGAAGGTGACCCACCGCTGGGGTAAGAGCAACAGAGTTCCTGTCCCCGCTCTGTTCACAGCTTTGTGCGGAAGGCACTGAGGCTTTCTCTCAGGAAGGCTCACGGGGGCCTTAGAGGCAGTGCGAGAGATGCCAAAAAGGAAAGCAAACACTTCACCGGGGACACGCCTGACCTTTGCCTCCCTTACACGAGTGAAAACCCATCTAGCTGTCCCCTCAATCTTTCCTCCTCGTCCCTGAAACAGAGTTGATTCCCTTAAAAAAGAGAGAATGGAGAACAAGAGCAGGGTGGGCCGGATACATCACTCAGGGCAATGCCAGCCAACATGGGACAATTAGGGCTCGCCCTCCACCGCTTCGTGCTAGGGAAGCTCATGGGGCTGGGTTGGTTTTAGAAGCTGATGATAGAAAGAGCCTTAAAATCCATCTAGTACTCCACCATATCCAGGACCCTCCATAATCAGGGCAGGTATGAACGGCGTTCAGAAAAGAGTCTCAGTTTCCAAAGGGAGACATCTTGTTTCTCACTTGGAAATACCCACCCTCCCCCGGGGTCACCCGTCTCAGCATTTTCTATAACAGGTTCTAAAACAAAAAGTTTCAAGGATGCCCCGGACATGCCCTGGACATCTAGAGCAGACAGAAGAGCTGTCTGACAATCTAGGACAGCCTCTTCCTCCAATCATGAGACAAGTTCTACGACCTTCTACGACCTTCCACAGGGGCGGGGGCGGGGGTGGGGCGGGGCGGTGCTCTGCATTGTTTTGCTCTGCTGGTTTACAGAGTCCCATAGAGATTAAGGACACAAATTCTAGAACAAGCCTGCCTGGTTCTGAGCTCCAACTCTGCTATTCCTGGATGTGTGGTCTGGGGCAAGTTTCCCCACCTCCCTCTGTGGGCTCTGTTTTCTCGTCTGTAAAATGAAGAAAACTAGTATCTACACCATGGTAGATATAAGTATTAAAACAAGTTAATACGTATAATCTTGTATCAACTCAGCTGAGATCCCAATAAAGATTAGCTATTAATCTGAAAACTGTCTTTACTTTAAAATAAAAGTAAATAGAAAAATAGATAGGGGGAAGAAGAAAGTTGTATATTGTTAAAAATAAAGGGTGGGGAGGAAACGAAGATGCCATGGGATGCTGGGACACCTGTTTTTAGAAGCTGCACGTTGCAGTGACCAAAGGTAGAGAAAGAGGGGTGAGAAATAAGGTTTACAGTATGATGACCAAGATCTTAAAATGATTAAAGCCAAGGGTCTAATGTTATCTGACAGCTGACCTAGCCCTTGAATCTCCCAGCTGCTGGCTACCATATTTAGTACCTTAATTCTAACAACTGTAGCCATAGCTTGATCTTGGAAAAATAATCACAAACAAATAAAGCCCACAGGCTGTTTTCTTTCCCGTCTCCCGGGGAGTGGCACTCATGTATGCCCACTACAAGAAAGGAGGAGTTCCCCTCGTTGCCATGGAAAGAGCATCCCCTGTGGTTGAGTCAGGGGAGCGAGAGCCCCAGGCCCACCTCTGCTCCATCTCACTTTGCCTGTAAAAGCCAGACGTTTGGTACATGAGCTCACCTGTTGCCCCAGATGGTCCGTATACTATCTGGAAAGGTTAATGACTATTGTTGCTTTCTCTTGGAGATTCAGGTTGAGGAGGGAATAAATTCTTACTTCACATAAATAAATCGAGATTGGCCAGAATAAAAAAGAAAGGACCAGAAAAGTATTTTGTTATATTAAAAAAAAAAGCCCCCCAAACCAAAAGAACAAACTTTTCCTTGGTCACCTCCCCTGCTTCTCCGAGTCCCTATTGTCTGATGAATTCGTGGGTAGTGGTATGGCTCGTCAGGAACTCAGAGAGCCTGGACAACCCCCTGGTACCGCAGCCTAGTATGATCTGATGAAATACCCTTGCTTTATCTGGACCGAGGTTGGGCAGGGGGAGGGGCGGGGGAAGGGGACAATGGCAATTATGACGGGTCAAGACACACCAGGTTACCTGCTGTGGATTTCAACTGTTCTGATCCGGCTTCACCATATGCAAAATCACGACTACGAGCTCCTAGGTGCCAACTGTAAATTCACAAAGGCTGGTTGGCACGAGACGGGCACTGCTGTCCAGAACTCAGGTATCCCTGTGTCTGGGATCCTGGGAGGAGCTAATGAGGTCCTTCCCCACAAGTGACACCAACAGGAGAGAGCTGGGGGGGCTGCTCGGTAAGGCTGAGCCAGGTTCTTGGTGACAGAAGCCACCCAGCCAAGTGGCCAGTGAGTAACCGATGGCCAACCAAACTTTCAATTAAAAACAATCTCACAGTGTGTTTCAGTGACCCTACCATGTTTCTGGATCTGACACACCATGGGAGACTTCAGAATATGTTAGATAAAAGGCTATCTATTCTCTGTAAACAAACTCTCCAAATTTTTCATGACCGGTTTGTTCTCATTTGTACAGTCAGGACCCATGTATATATCGCTTAGGACAAAAATCCCAGAATCTTCTCTGATTTATTTCATTCGATCACCCCCATTTCCAATCCACCAGCAAATCCTCTTGGTGTCACCTCCAAAAATATTCTAAATCCAGCAACCACTTCTTATATTTACTGCCCAGATTTCAACTCACGCCTCACCACTGGTTTCCCCACTACCATCTTGTCACCATCGGGTTCCTTTCTCCACGGAATAGTTGGAGCGAACTTTCCCAGAAGATAAATCAGATAATGTTACGCTACAGCTTAGAGCCCTCTAACAGCTTCCCACAGCACCCGAATCCCCACCAGGATCTGTCCCTGCCAGAGCTCTCTCCCAGCCACACCCCTCCCCGCTTCTTCACTAGGCTCCAAGCTGGCCTTTTCTCTGACCCTCAAACACACTGTGCTTGTTCCTATCTGAAGACCCAACTAGTCCTTCCACCTGGAACTCTCTTTCCCAGGTCTCCATACGGTGCTGCCTTCGTGATTTGGGGTTCCTTGGCGACACTTTCCCTGACCACCTCCCTAAAGCTGCCCCTCCCCTTCCCCTGCAGTTCCCCCATCCCATTGCCCAAAGCACTTCCTTCAAGGTCTCTTCTTCATACTATTATGTGATCATTTATTGGTTTCCACACTTTGTCTGTGTCCCGCAACTGGTCTAGGAGCTCTAGGAGGGCCGGGACCTTTCCCATCCTGCTCAACTCTGTATGCCCTGTTTCTGCACATAATAGGCAGTGAGTGGAGATCCCCAGAACACCAATCAATCTGTTTCAAGACTGTGTCTCAAGTTCTGTTTCAATCCACTGTTTCAAACCACCTGGTCTTTGGGGCACCTGACGGCAAGTTGTGACATGCACCTACACATCTTCTAATGCCCCAGGCACTGGTCAAATAGCTCCTGGGCGTGTTTGTGTCCAGCTGCAGGGCACCGTGAACTCTCTCTCTGATCCATACAACAACCCTCCCCTTCTCTGGTGTCAAGGGTATCGCATCACTTAGTAAATGCATCAAAGACTGACCGTGTGCTCCCCATGTGCGGGCAATACTCTCGGCACTGCGGACAGAGTGGGGACCAGTGGAGGGAGGCTGAGCTCTCAGGGAGTTCACAGCCTGGCACTGTGATTATCTCCCTCACTTCTGCAGCCTCCTCATGCATCCCATCATCGCCAGGCTGGGGGTGGTCAGCGCACACACCTCTTCCTGCTGCCCTTGGCACTGCTCTTTCCTCGCTCTAGCCTGTGAGGTTAGCCCACCAGCCTTTTACAACATCCCAGGGGCAATGGCAGTCTATCTGCTTGGCCGGCATGTTCCTTCTGCTCAAAGAGAAACTCAAATGTTTGAAACAGTGGCTGGAACCAGAGTCTTTCAAAAATAATTTAATTTTATTTGGTGCCATTTTCTTTATGGAGTGGAATTTAGTAGTATTTTCTCACTCCATTACACTATCAATGCTTGCAGAGGGACCTTCCCTGGAAATCCTTTATAAATCAATATCTCTTTTCCCACCCACTCTCTGTAATCTTTACTTTGCTTTATTTTTCTTCACAGCACTGACCACCCCTGGACACGTATACCCTCTCCCTATTCACTATCCCACTATCTCAGACTCTATCCCTCTCTCCATCCATCCACCCATCCATCCATCCACCCATCCATCCACCCACCCATCCACCAATCCACCCATCCATCCATCCACCCATCCATCCACCCACCCATTCATCCACCCACACATCCATCCACCCACCCATCCATCCACCCACCCATCGACCAATCCACCCATCCATCCATCCACCCATCCATCCACCCATCCATCCATCCACCCATCCATCCAACCATCCACCCACCTACCCGTCTACCCACCCATCCACCCATCCACCCACCCATCCACCCATTCATCATTCCTGTTGGATATTCAACACCCCACAGCCTGCTCCAACTCTGTCCTCTCTTCACTGGTGTCTCACCAGGGCCTAGAACAGTGCCTGGTACACAGCAGGCTTTCAGAAAACATTTGTTGAATCAATGAATGGACTTACTGCCCAAAGAAGAAATATAATAAACATTTCCCCCAGAACACAATCCATGGATTACTACCATAGGTTTAAATTCACAGATGATGATATGAAGGAACAAACCACCTTGAGTTAATATTATTATGCAGAAACAGGCTTGTGATTCTAGGTACTGGATAGCCATAGGCCTCGGGGGCCGGTCATACCCAAAGCATGAAATGTGGTCTGTTCTGTCATGGCCCCTGCAGTGCCCTGTGAGGGGGGGTGACAGGAGGGGAGACGGGGACTCCGGGGGACACCGGGCTACGGGAAGAGATGCAGTAGCCTTCCTCATCCTCTGCACATGCACAGTCACCACTTGCTAACATTCTGGAAGCTTCCCAGTGACTTTCCACCTGGGATGGAGTTAGAAGGGCCTGATTGGAATTCTTCACCTTCCCTAGTTCTGCAGGCTCTACCTGTGAATTAAGGGCATGTGTGCTGGGGCGGTTGGTCTCTGTGCCCAGGCTGGGGGTGCCTGGGGTCACCTGGCAGTTTCAGGGAGCTCAGGGGTGGATTGCGGGGCCCAAGATGCCAGACCCACCGGAACGGAAGTTCAGCAGATGCCACACATGTTACCTTGGGGTGAAGGAGGCATTTGATGGCCCACCTTCCCCTTTTCACCGGGTCACGCCCTTCTGCTTCCTTGGCGAGGCGGGTTTTACTGGGATGGGAAGGTGCTGAGCTGTGAATGGGGAGGATGGCTGTGGTACGGAGGGAGCTTAATGTATGAGACCTCTGGTCCAGATCTCCTGGCGGAGCTGGTCTGGAGGGGGATCTTCCCATTGTTGTGCTTTTAGGACCCCTACAGCCCTAAAAGCCTCCCAACTTAACGGTTCTACGACTGGCAGTTTACGTGGCCTCTCAGAGCCTCAGTTTCCTCTTCTGTAAAAACACTGTCCTCCTCAGAGAGTTCTTGTGAGGACCAAAGGGGTTGATACGTATAAAGCCGTGAGAGTAGTGCCGACGACTAGGGATGCTTGTTAAACAGAAACAATTAACCAAGCATCCGCCAGCCAGATAGGCTTCTGTCCCCGCTCCACTCACCCTTCACCCCCGGTTCAGCTGCTCGTGGGGCGGGGGTCTGGCTGTAACCAGAGGGAGCATGGGGGGTGTGGTGTCTGTCTGGGCATGATCATGACAAGAAAATGACATTTGTGCCCTAAAGATGGACCTTCCTCTTGGGGTGGCGCTCAGCTGGGACGGCTGTAAGGTTCTGGGCTCCTTGCACATTGAAAGCCCTCACCAGCACCGAGGGCAGCATTTCCAAGGACCTAGACGGTGACCTGAAACTCTATCCCCTTCGCTCATTTTCGAGGAGCAACGTGAGACTTAATTACACGGAAGGAAGGTTCATCCCCAGCCACAGAGACTCCTGCTGTCCTCCTCATGTTCTGGAAGGATGCATCTCAGGTCTCGTTACTGCTACACCCTTTGCGGGACGAAAGGGAAATGACCTCTCCATTTTCTCCCACACGACTGAAGAGCGCCATCTCAGAGGACCTCTCTTGCAAACCCAAATGCATGCAACAAAACTAACAAAACATTGCCACGATCACTTTAAAGCATTTGTAACAGCCCTAGTCTTTGCTGATTTGGAGATGGAAATGAATTGGACAGAATGTCTCAGAAGGGTAGTTGAGCGTCACGGTACAGACACTGCTGGACCACAGAACGAGAGGGTGAAAACCTCCCTTAAAAATGGGCAAAGATTTGAACAGACTCTTGCCAAACAAGATATATGCATGGCAAGTAAGCACATGAAAATATGCTCAACATCATGACTCATCAGGGAAATGCAAGTTAAAACCGCAACGAGGTGCCACGCATGCTCACTAGAATGGCTAAAATTAAAACAAAACAACTTGGGCTTCCCTGGTGGCGCAGTGGTTGAGAGTCCGCCTGCCGATGCAGGGGACGTTGGGTTCGTGCCCCCATCTGGGAGGATCCCCCATGCGGCGGAGCGTCTGGGCCTGTGAGCCATGGCTGCTGGGCCTGCGCATCTGGAGCCTGTGCTCCTAGGCGGGAGAGGCCACAACAGTGAGAGGCCCGGGTATCACAAAAAAACAAAACAAAACAAGACAACTTGAGAATACCAAGTGCTGATCACGATGCAGAGCGGCTGGAATACACATATTGTTGGTGGGAATACAAAAGGGCTTCAGCCACTTTGAAAAACTGTTGGTGGTTTCTTATAAACATACTCACCGTATGACCCAGCAATCCCACTCCTGCGTTATGTACCCCAAAGAAATTAAAGCATATGTCCACACAAAGACCTGCGACGGATCTGTATGTGTTTGATCATTTATGCTACATCAGCCCAGGGAACACAGCCATGATACTGCACAGGCTTTGCTCTGTAGTCATGTATCTGCTTTCTATGATAACCAGGGACCAAAAGCTATATATCTGAGGTGGAACCAATCACATCCTTGCCTCTGGGGAGAAGGAGGAAATGGGTGGGTGGTTCTTGAGTGATCTAAGCCAACTGGGTAACTCTAGTTCCCGTGCCACAGTGACTGGTTCAGGGATGGTCAGGTGGCCTGAGTCGGCCCAATCAGATTTTTGTTTGATAATGCCAGGTGAGGGATGAAGGGTGGGGAGATAGTCTCCTCCTTCCTGGTCAGTGTGAAATATGAGGCCTGAAACTGCTACAGCTCCCCCTCCTTTTGCACCATGAAGGAAAACATGTATGAGGAAGGGAACAGAGGGGGTTAGTGACAAGAGAATCACAGAAAATGGTGCTGGAGTCTTGATCAAACCATGCCTGATGCCCATTTTCTTCTGTATTTTTCAGACACTAATAAATTTCCATCATTTAAGAGGCCAAGTTAGAGTTGGGGATTTTTTGTTACCTGAAACCAAAAACCTCTTACCTAATCTAGATGTGGGATTTTATCTCCAGAGATCATTTCAAGGAAGTAGAACAAACCAGGAACAAGTACTATGAGCCTCAAAGCGAGCACAGGGATCCGGGATGAGGATGCAGAGGCCATCAGGATGGAGCAGCACAGAGCTGTGGGGGACCTTAAAGGAACCCTGGGCCAGGAACAACAGCATGTATCAGGGTAAGATCAGGTGGGGGGCTCTTTCAGGACCTGGCCTTGTGGGGGATCGGCCAGGGAAAAGACACCAGGGAACAGTGAGGGAGACGGCCTCAGGCAGACAGCCAGGATGGGGGCATCAAGAGGGGACCATTTATGCTGCCTGGGCCAACTGCCCAAGGAGGGCTGCCTCTTGCCCAAGGTCAAGATTGGTCTGAGAATTGAGCAGAGCTAAGCCTGTAGATGGGGTTCAAGCAGGTACAGCTGCTCTTCTGATTCAGTTGGTCTGGACTAGGGCAGGGGATCCTGCTTTCAACAAGGTCCTCTTGAGGCAGGCGGCCTGCAGGTGACACTGGGAGAAACTCTCTTGTCCTGGAATGTGAGAGAATCCAGTGACTGCACCAGTTGGACCTGACCCTGGCCTTGGTCTACTTCTGCACCACAAATTCTCCTCTCCGGCTCCTCACTGGATCAAATACTATAGCATCCTGCCTCCCAGGTGAGGCCTCTACCCGCACCTGCCCCCTTCCTTTCTCCACAGATCACTCGTTCTCTTCCTTGTGCCTTTCCCCCCCACTCTAGTGGCGGTGGCAGGCCTCCAGCTCCTATTTTTAGATTTGGCAACTAGTGGGGTGAGGTCTTCAGCCTCGCCTGTCCTCAGTCCCTGGTCTCTTGGGGAAACTGGATGCTTCTCAGAACTGGAACTTGATAGGTGATGTGTTTGTTTTTGGGTTTTGTCTGGGGAACAATAAGCCAGGAACCAAGGTGTATAGGTAATGGGGGTGGTCTGTGGACCTCTCACTGTGTTTCTTAGCCTGAATCCCTCATCTGTTTGGTGGAAGTGTAAGCCCAGCAGAGGACAATGCCATCTGATTACAAGAGGAGCTTCTACCTGAGCACTTGCTGGGCTGAGCGCTTCCATCACCCAGCTTGGGTCACCACTATCGTGCTGACATATCTATTCTTCACTTTGTCCCGAGCTCCTACACTCAACATCTCTAAGGAACACATATGAGCTAAGGGATAATTATAAGAACCCAATAATAACATCTGGAGGTTTTTAAGTCATAAGCTTCCCATGTGGAAACAGAATGGATTTTATAGTCAGCAGATGTGGGCTCAAATCCAGGCTGAACTACTTCATGGTAGCCCTCTGCCCCCAGATACTCAATTCCCTGTCTGTAAATGAGGACAGTACTATCTTAAAAGTCAGGGGGTGTATTTCTACAAATATTTATAAAGCATGTGGTGTGGTGCCTGCAGTTTGATGAAACTCAATAAATTGTAACTTATTATTTTTTAACATATATAGCATCTATCTGGTTTTTCTTATTTTTTCCATTTCTCTGCTGAAATTACCCATCCTCACTACTTCTTCCCACCTTTCCCTATTTAAGATAGACGGTAGACAGTTTAAATTCTTTTTTGCCAATTCTTGTATCTGGATCATCTGTGGTTTACTTCTGCTGCTGTTTCCCCTTGGTTATAAGTTTGTTCCTGCCTCTTCTCAGGTCCTGTAATTTATTGTTGCATCCTGGAAGTTATGTACGGAAGAGTGAGAACTGAAGAATAATACTGGTTCTCTTCCCTCTGGAAATTTCCAGCTCTTCTCTCCTCTGTTGACTAAAGGGAGGAGGTGATTATTCACATGTCAGCCTGGGTTCAAATGTCAGCTCACCTCGCCTCAGCCCAATGGCATCCAGCTTCCTAAGGAAGGGCCAGTCTCAGTTCTTATCAGGGTTTGGTCTGGCATTCCAAATTCCCAATTCCCTTTGGGTGCCTCAATTTCAGGTCTCAGGAGAAGGTGGGAGATGGGGCAGATGGAATGATTTCTTTCTGTTCGTCGTCGGCCCTGCCTTCACTTCCGTGGTTTTTTTTCTCAACAGATCTGGGGCGGGTGGATCAAAGCATTATTGTCCTGGATCATCTTTCAGACTCCAGGGCATCCCACCTCTCTCCACCCTTGCTGAGGCTCAGCTGACCTGTCTCCACCCAGTGAAGTTCCGGGTCCTGCCGCTCGCCTGCATCCAGACCCACCAGAGCTCACGTACAATGGGCTCCTCTCTCTGGAAATCAGTTCAAGCCTTTCTTGTTTCCACTGTTCCTTGATATCCATATATAAGGAGGATTTTTACATTATCCAGATTCCTCTTTGTGCTCCCACGGGAGCTCAGGTCTACTGCATCCCAAGCGGAAGCAAAAGTACCTAGAATGCAGCTGTTATTTTGAACATGAAGGGCTTTCCCTATGTGCAAGCCATCCTGGCCCTGAGCTCTTGGGAGGCAGCCTGGCACTGAGGCTTGTCTTCTCCCAGGGAGCTGGAGATGAGACCCACCAGATGGCTTATGTTTGAAGGCTGAGTTTTGAGTTTGTAGCCATGCTTTATGGACCTCACTCATATCTCCCCACCTTTCCCATTTCAGGTCCTTCCAACAGCCAGCCTCACACGTCTCTTTGCTTAGGGGTTTTCTCTGGACCCCAAAGTCCATCCTGCCTATGCCCAGAAAATTGGAACATTGGAGAATTCACATCCCTCAAAGGCAGTCCTTAGGCAACGATGGGGGAGGCTGGTGGGTAAACCCCCCTGCTCCCTCCCCCTTGGGTGAGATAACTTGGAGGCCGTGTTCTACACCATCTCCCAGTCCCCCCAGGAGCAGTCAAACCAGTTGCCCACACTGGGGACTTGCTGGGAACACACTTTCCTCAGCTGCTTTTTCTTCCTTATCTCACTCCCCAACTTCCTGGCTGGACTGTCCTGGGATCACCTTTTAGCTAAACTACTTGAACTTGTGGCTTAGATTCCCTTCTGGGGAAATCCAATCCAAGGCAGGTTTCCATTCAGAGGCACAACCTTTGGGTGCTGCCTGGGTTTGTGTAAAGGGGCCGGCACGGACAGGGTGTTAGTTGAAGAAAGGTAAACCCAGGCAAACTTAGGTGGACCTCACCAAAGAACATCAGGCACGTTTCTAGGATCCAGGAGAGCTGACAAGGGGGCTCATGACAGCCTGTAATAACCGGAATATGAAAGTCCGGTATCTGGGATTCGGTTAAACTGTTTACTGTCTGTCTGTGGTTATGCTTTTAAAGCTTAATACACTCTGAATGGTAGATTTAAATTCATAAGTACGTTGTTTTGCAAAACTGGCATGAAGTTCTTTCAATACAATCCCTGAGATACATTAGCAGGTTGCCTCCAGAGCTTGGGGTTCTCTCTGTTATTATTTTTTGCTCTTAAATAAAGAAACCTTGCAGGACCACAGCTCTGTAAACGTCTTGGCGGGATGCCAAGAATTTCTCTAGAAGCCACTTTCTAAGAAGCAATTTCCTTCCTGTCCCGTAAAACTCCCCAAAGTACCTTAGGCGAACACCAAAGCACTGGTTATGTTTGCAAACTGCAAATACAGCAGACATTTAATTCCATCGAATTCATCAAAACCCTAATTGAGACAGGAACTCAAAACTTATGGCTTTATTACTTTAATTTCAGATGGGTAGCAGACTTGGTCACAAGCAGCCCTTCACGCCGGGATACATTAGAGAGAGGCCCACGGGCAATCACTGGTAATTCTCCCAGCAAATGAAAGTGTGGAGCGATGTAAATAACACTGCTAAGTGAGACCCACGACCAGATTTATTAATCAGCTCAATTCCCCATAGCCATCGCTCGCTGTAACTAACGTTCCTCTGCACCAACGTCACTGCCCGGGAAGGCTTCTCAACAGGTAAGGCAGTGCCTGCGTCTCACAGATTTTTGTTTTCCTCCCACTGATCAGAAAACGCAGAGGCAAGGACCAGTCCTCTGAGCTCATTGTTCTACCAACTCATCCTCCTCTTGCTTCTCATTTACAAGACCTTCTCCCTGACTTTCCTGTCCCTCCTCACCAGGCATCCCGTGGCTGTTCCACTATTTCATTAAAAAGTTCTGTCAACAGCTAGGTCAAATTACTGCAGGGACCTAGGGTGGAATCTAGTGGCAGGGACCCCAGGGAACCTTATTCTTCTGAGAGCTGATCATGGTGTCTAACTTTTATTGAGCATTTACCATGTGGGCCAGGTGGTGCTTGATGCTGAACATGTTATGTTTCATCCTTACAGCGATGCTAGGAGGTAGATGCCCTTGTACCCATCCTATAGACAAGAAAACTGAGGCTTAGAGAGGTAAAGTAACTTCTCCAAGGCTCCACAGTCAGCAAATGGCAGAGTCAGGATTCAAACCCAGGCCAGTCTGATCCCCAGCCTCATGTTCTTCCCAAAACATCATTTTTCTCCCTCTGCGAAGACTTCCGGGATTCTACAAAGGTCTGAAAAAGAGAGCTGGGTGGACTTGGAGCTCTCTGAGTGGACACAGGACAAGGAAAGTCAGAAGGGAGGGCCGGCCCCCAGAATCATCCCATGGGCTGCTCCTAACACCATCGTGGTGGTTGGTGTTTCTCTCCACAATCATGTGAGATGAGCTTGGCAAAGACCTTCCCGGGGTGGTGGGGGGGTGAACTGACTGATACCAGCACTTGCTAAAGTTCAAGAAGCAATGTGTCTCTTCTGTTCTAACCAAGCCAGTGATTACCCTCATTGCTAGTAACTTATGAAACACAAATGCATTCAACCCATCTCCTACGTAATTAGTTGCGTGGTATTTACTCGGCACTTTCCAGCCAGTTGTTTCTTTTCTTTACGTTACTTCTCCCCCTTTGGGTCTGACTTTGCATCAGGCTTCAGGTACCAATGACTAATGAACTAGTGACAGCACTAATACTCATACTGCTGATGGTGGCGATGCTGAGACAGTGCTGACAGCCACAGGCTCTGCAGAACGTGGCTTCATCTCTGGGAGGCAATGAGAGGGCAGCCCGCACAGGTGAGAACCAGAAAGTACAGATGGCCCCGAAGGCAAAGACAGACACTCATTTTTTGCGATACTAACCACATTTAGAGGAGATCTAAAAAAAACGCCACATCGTGGGTCCACAAAATCTAAGACAAAAGGTAACCGACTGAAAGGATGAAGAAAGAAAATGTTCAGTCTTGCAAGTTGGGTGGAGCTCAACTTGCGTATGGACCCAGCTGCCCAGCAGCTTCCTCTCAGAAGTAAGCGTCCAACTGTGGGCTCTGGAGCCGACCCCTGATGAGATCAAGGTGTCGCTCTGCCTTGCTGCCCAGAAGCATCAAACCCACCAGGCAACCCAGACAAATCAGTCGGCATAAGGAAGACAGACAGGAGTGAAAAGCAGGCGATGCGGAGCGCAGTGGTGCCAGGGCGCAGCCGGCATTATAGACTCTGGAGTCTGCCTGAGAGTTGGGTTGAGCTGGGTGCCCCTGGCCAGCTGACCACACGACGAAGGGTCTGGAAAAGGATGTGGGAGAAGGTTTGCAGGAGCTTCCTTAGCCCTGCAAATCAATCAGCTGCTTCTAGCAGGACCTGCATCCTCCCTCCACAGCCAGGAGGCTGGTGGGGTCACCCGGTGCCTCAGTACTCCATGTTGGGGACCCTCGTGGGCTAGTGACTAGAACTCGCTTTTCCTGGAAGATACAGAGTCCTGGCTGTTTGGGCAGAGAGCTCAGGACTGTGTTTCTGAATAATCTCCCTACGAAGAAACTAGGGCATCAGAGCTGGCCAGGGTGGCCGCAGACCCCCAGCTACCCACTGCAATGCTGTGGGTGCCCAGCAGCCTCATTACTTTGGTGACTTCGGGTGTCTTCCCAAGACTTTCCAAGACAGACACCAGACGGACACAGGCCCCACAACACCTCCTGGCAGTGGAATAGTCTCTGTAGATACAAGGCAGACACGCAAAGCCCCTCATGACCCCCAAAGTAAGCTAAAGTGGACACAGAAGTCAAATGCTTGATCATTGTCGAAAAAGAGAGAACTCGCCCCAAACTGTGACAAGTGCAAACTGTTTTTAGCAGAAAAAGAAAATCTGTCGTTTCCTCTCTCTCTCCCTCTCTCTCTCTCTCTCAATCTCTCTCTCTCTCTCTCTCTCTCATTTACTCTATTTCCATTCCTAAGACTATTTTTACATCATTCTAGTTCAGTTCAGTAACATATCAAAATGAGTGTGACACGTTCAGATTCGCAGGCTGGTTACTTATTCACATGGATCCGCGCACTCCACGACCCATCGTCACAGAGACCAAATCATGGTGCCTGGGTTTCCAGTCCCGGCTGGGCCAGCCTCCTGGGGTGTGAGACCCCACGTCACCCTGCCCAAGGCCTCTGGCCCACACGTGGGTGCGCTCCAGGGAGACAGGCCCCCGACTCACCTCCACGCTGCCCCTCCCCCTCCCCATGCCACGTTCTGCCGCCAGTCTTACCTGCCCGGCGAAGAGCCCGCAGACGCCGATGATGCACAGGATGTTGAACACCGCGGAGCCCACGATGGTCCCCACTCCCACGTCACCCTTGGTGATGAAGACGCCTGAAACACAGACCAACATCGGCTGCCTGCTGGAGGGGGCTGCACCCAAGGCGGGTGCAGGGGAGCTTTTGTAAGCATTAGACTGTTCTCGGGATCTACAGGAAACAGCAGGGGGTTGGAGAGAGCTTGCTAATGTCTGTTGGGCCCTCTGTCCCACAGAACCATTGGTACTGGTTCTGGAAACCATTGATGCAAAGCAAAAGCATCACTTTCATAAAATAAGAACAGCAACCCCAGCGGGTGGGACGCTGGTGTTCTGCCCCTTGGGGTCTCAGGGTTCTCGTTTCCAGAGGCCCTGTCCTTCAGGCAGAGCAGGGCTGAGACGTTCCCCAGGTGGGCACCTACCTATGACCGATGTGAACAGCTCTGGAGCTGAACTGCCTGCTGCCATGAACGTGGCCCCGGCCACATCCTCGCTGAGGTGCAGGCGCTGCAGAGGAGCAAAAGCACAGGTGAGCCGGGACTCTCCTGGAACGGAGGTGACTGTGACTCCCCAGGTCCCAAGCTCAGTCCATCCTCAGCCTCCCCTTCTTCCCCAGCTCAGCCTCTCCGGCCCACCCCCCCTCTGGGCCACACCCCCTCTCTGGGGCAATATCAGGGAGGGGGCTACATGTTCCCTCCAATTAAAGGCTCTGACAAGATCCAGAGATCCTAAGCCAAATGCCCCCGGGCCTGCACAGATAATGGGGGTATGGGCACGGGCCATGTGAGGCAAGTGGGACTTCACCTCCTTTTTTTTTTTTTTTTTGCGGTACACGGGCCTCTCACTGTTGTGACCCCTCCCGTTGCGGAGCACAGGCTCCGGACGCGCAGGCTCAGCGGCCATGGCTCACCGGCCCAGCCGCTCCGCGGCACGTGGGATCTTCCCGGACCGGGGCACGAACCCATGTCCCCTGCATCGGCAGGCGGACTCTCAACCACTGCGCCACCAGGGAAGCCCCACCTCCTTTTTGAAAGCTCAGTGCCCTCTGTGTTGCAAAATATCCCTACTTAAAGAGACCCCCAAATACACATTTTTACGTAAAACATTCTGATTTTTTCATTACTATGCTGATGATCTTGGGCTACATCAGGCTCCTGGTAAGCAGTTTTAGAGCCTTGAGTCTAGGAGGCTATGGAGGCTTTTGGGAGTGGGGAGGGTCACCCTCCTGAAACCCACCCCCATTCGCAATTCAGTCTTGAATCCCGGGGTAGGGGGAGTATGGGGGGTGGTGAGAATGAGTACAAAGAGATGATGAGCCCCGCCAAGATAAGCTACACAATGAACTGTCCAGGTTACCCGGTTTGTTGATCCTAAAGGTGATCTGCAAGAAGACACGTGACACTGAGGCTGGGTGGTGTGGGAGCTTTTCTGCAACCAGTCCTGATGCAGAAAGGAAGCTGCCGGCTGTCAGGAAAGAGCCAGATCCCTCCGGGCATCCCCTCTTCCCAGCGGCACCGCAGCTGCACTTCCTTGCTCAGCCATGGAGGGGCAGCATGCCCTCGGCCAAGGCCACCGGGTCGAATGACCATCAAGAGGCTGCCGCCAGAGCCCTACTGAGCATTTTGACCTGGAAACCTGGGTTCCCTGGATCTTGACTGAAAAGCTAAACGTTGCATGTGGTTCTGAGGAGACCCTAAGATGGAGGTGCTGATACCTCAAGGTGAACGGTGTGGCTGTGAGCGGTGCCAGGCATCCCGTCTCACCGGGCAGGTACCCTAACAGCGCTCACACTCCGTGGCTGGTTTGTCCTCTCCCTGCTGTGTCCGCTCCAGCTCGGGCATTAGCTGTGGACTCCACAGCCGGGCTTATCTCCTGTTCCTCTCACTCCTTCGTTCACTCACTTTGCTTCTTCCTCCTTCACCTCCCCGCCCCTTTCACCCCTCATTCACTTTGGCCCTGGCCACCTGGCACTGGGTGCTTAGAGTCACCAGCTGGGGGGTCTTCCTGCCTCAGGACCCTTTCCATCTATCAGAACAGTCCTCAGAAGCTTTCCCAGCTCCCTCCTGATGCCCCAGCCCCCTCCTGATGCCCCAGCCTGGCGTCCTCAGGGCTCCCCACACGCAGGCACGCTGAGTCCCGCCCCGGGCTCTCCAGGCTTGGTTCACCGGCTCTGACTCTTCTCGGCTTAAATATCCGTCCTTGTAAGATGTTGCCACTGAGACCGCTGCTCCCATCCTGCCCCTGCACAAGCCCTTCCCCGATCCCAAGGCCCAGACACTCTCTCACCTCCTTTTCCCTCTGCATCTCCAGCTCCAGCGCTTCACCTGCCCCTGTGTCTCACTCGGGAGCTGCCCCGCGTCCCACGGCCCCGCGACGCTGTTTCACCCTGATTCCTCCCAAAGGGCTGTGCTCACAGGTGCTATGGGTCTCCTCAATGGAGGAGAACACGTTCTGACAATTGTATGTGCATTTCCAGCATGAGGTCTTAACGTTGCTATTAAAAAAACGTGTGGGACAGAGCGTAGTTCGCTTCACGTGAGGAGTAAACTACCAAATGGTAGATTTCAGAGATCACAGCTGAGCCCGATTATAGGTGCTTTTGCGCTTTCTCCTCTTCTCCATCAGGCGACCCTGTGCTCACGTTCAATCACTTTGGACAAAAGGCTTCCGCTGGCCGGCGTCCATCTCAGAGACCAGATCACCGATTTTCCTTTCCCACTTCCCACCTCCACTCCCGGGGCCTCTCCACGGTTGCTGTGGCATGACTCTCTTTTATTGCTTTAAGTACACAAAACTAACAGACTTCAGACGTGGAAGAAACTGCTTCAGCTAGCGGTTCTCGAAGCATGTCTTCCAGACCAGCAGTCTCCACATCACCTGGGAACTTAACAGAAATGCTACTTCTGTTCCCCACTGTCCCCCAAGACCCAGTGAATCGGACACTGGGGGGAAGGGAGGGAAGAAAGGGAGGGTCAGCCCAGGCTGAAGGCTACGTGAAGGAGCAGGCGCTCTGGATGGACAGGAAGTGCATCTGGGGAAGAGACCCCTTCTGCAAAGGGGATTCTGAATTAAAAATAAAATAAAACAGAACGCTTCCAGATAAAGCAAGCTACATTTCAAACCAGAAAAAGAGATGAAAGAAGCAAGAGAATGAAAGAGTTCTAGATATGCTAAGTGTTTTCAGATGAAAGGGGTGTAACTTGGTGTTCAGCCTGGCGTTCACCGGGCTGATTTCCTGGTCTCTGTGGCCAGTTCTTTCATCGCCTTGCCTTTCAGGCCTCTGCCTGGAGCGTCTCTGCACATACACGGAGAGGAAGGGCAGTGGAGGTATGGCTGAAGACTTCTCACTCTGTGAGGACCCCACGAATCGAATCACGAGGGAGGGTTACGGCAGCGGCAGAAGGAAAGGGCAGTGAGGAGGATGGAGGAAGTGAGGGGAGAAAGGAAGAGCCAGGCTTAGAAGGCAGGAGCTGAGCACAGGCGGTACCTTGAGTTACGCCCAATGGGGCAGGGACCACTGGCCGTGAGGGTTAAAGCCCAACTGCGGATCTGCACACTGAAATTCTAAGCAGACTGGAGATGTGTTTGCACTAATACTGCCCATGGCTCTGAAGCATGCTGGTGCCTGGCCTTCCCACCCCACCTGCATGGAGGGCTCCCCAGGACCTCAGTGGGGGAGGATGGAGCAGTACCGGGGCTCAGACACATACCTCACAGATCTTTTCCAAGGAGGGGACAAAGAAGTCATCACACACTATCGCCAGCGCATAGAACATGTACATGGCCTGGAAGAGAGGAGGGAAGGGGTTAAAGTCAGAGTCATGACACCATGTACAAAGTCATTGCAATGCCTGCCAGCTCCCACCCTCACACCTTGTCCACCTCCTAGGTCCCCAAACACACCACAGATGCCTGCCCCAGGACCTTTACACGTGCTGTTCCCTCTGCCCAGAACACGTTCCCCCCACATCAACTTGGCTCCGTCCTCCGTGTCCTTCAGGTCCCTGGGTTAATGTCAATCAAAGCAAGGGGCCTTGGACTCCCCTCCCTTACCTTTCTCTTCACCCCCCTTATTCTGCTTTGTTTCTCTTGACCTATTTTATGTTCAATTAATTTGTTTGTTGTCTCTTTCCCCCTCTAAAAGTCCATGAGGGTATGAACTTTATCTCATTGATCCCCAGCACTCAGCACAGGGCCTGGTGCATAGTAGGTACTCAATAAATTTATGTGCAATGAAGGAACAAATAGATGAATACTTCCTACTGAGTTTGTTCATGCTCCTGTTCCCTGCAGGACAGCCCCTGCACTCTTGCTTCCATATCCTTGGTCAACCATAACCAAGGCATTCCTTGGAATTCTACCTTTGGGCCACAAATCCCTTCTCTACCTTAACCAGCTCTATGTCTCCTCTCTAATTAATGAGATCTTATTCACAGTCCATTGTTGGTTGACCACTCAGCATCCATCCTCCACTCCTTCCTAATAGGACCCCAGTTTTGCTCCCCTGTGGAAGGTGGCTCCACCCTTTCCTCCAGGAGTAGATCACCCTGATGAGCCAATCAGGGTGCAGTATTCCGCAGGGATGGCTATTGGTTCAGGGGTGGGCATGTGACCTTGGCTGGCCCAATCAGATGGCAGGAAAGGCTTTACAGTCCTTGCCACAGAGAGTGGGTCCACACCCTCCAGCTGTGGACCAGGAAGCTGGGAGTCCTGACTGCCATTGGCCAACAAATTGAGAGAACTCTGACTTGAGATGAAGTTGACCCTGAGTCAATGTAATGATGTCACTGAGCCATTGATCACATGATCCCTGAGCCACCCCCTGCCTCTGGACTTCATAGCATAACATACTGGCAAACAGGCCCATTTGATTTGGAGTTTTCCTGTTACTTGCAGCCCCAAACTTCTAATGGGCGTGGCTACTCATCCTTCAAGTTCCAGCATCCTCAGGAGTCACTTCTCCCTCGTATTTTGACCTCCCAGCATCTTTTCCTTTGGCTAACTGCTCTGCAGGAAGGGCCTCTATCACATACCCCACCCGCCTCACCACAGGGCACGGGCACAGGGCCCAGGCTGGGCACTGGAACACGCCATTCTCCATCAGGCAGTGGTGGGTGGGCAAGAGGTCTGCAAGGGGCCGGGCAGGGGTCAACAGAGAAGCTGGGAGAGGGGGCCTCTCCCCTTGGAGATAAAAGCACCACCTGAGTCTGCAGCTGCCCTAGAGAGCCTGCCTGAGAGTGAGCTCACCCAGCAAGGAGCTGAACCAAGTGGGAGGACAGGTGGATACACACGTGTGTACACACACACGTGCCCAGTGACACCATGTGGACTCTGGGCCCAGCTCAGCCTGAAACCAACGTGGACTCTCCAATTTCATGAGCTGATAATGTGCCTTTGATACTTAAGCTGATTTGCATTTCTGTCACTTGCAGCTGTCCTTCTAGAAGCCTTCTGGAGCAACTCAAGCATGAGACGATCTCTCTGGCCTCTGACTCTTGGCTGTTGTACTCATTTAGACACTCCTCCCCCTTTACGAACTGGTTCTCTTTTTCATATCTATGTGTTTGGTCTTTTAAACCAGATTTTAAGATTCTAAAGTGATTCTGTGGAAGTATCAGACAAGGGGACAGGAACATAGGCAACAGGGATATTCCTTCCAAAATGCTGATTATAATAAATTACCAAAGCCTAACAAAATATACCATAGGGGATGGGTTATAGAAGTAATGATTCATCATTCAAGGAAATACTGTTAACAGGGATTATGTAAATTCATATTTAGTGACAAGGAAAGGCATTTACGATCCCTTGTTAAATAAAAAATGCTATAAAACATTGTGTACAACCTCTTTTGTTAAATTATCTATGTATATGAGTGCATACATATACACACACTTATATATTGATATTTGCATGTAAGAGTTTGTAAGACCATAAATCAAAATAGTTTTTCCCTTGGTTGGTGTAACTCTATCTGCACTTTATAATTCCTATCCATATTTTCTGATTTGTCCACCTTGAATTTGTGTTTCTTATGTGATTTTTGTAGGTGGTGGGAGATTTGAGAGGTCAGGACTCTTTCTTACACTTTTCGGATCTCTGGTGAGCCTTGGGAAGCCAGCCATGCCGAGAAGCCTTAAAAAGAACTTTCTACTGATTGGTCTATTCATAAGCTGTAGGAAGTTTTTGCCTGTGGGGTGTTTTTTCGGGAGGTGGAGTGGAAATGTCAATTAAAAAAAATTGGTGCTGTATGTTATAGCTTTGTGGGTGAGTCAGAATATACATTCCCAAGTTGCAATGGACTCAAACCCTCTTTTGCCGTATTATTTGGCCGATCCCATATTATGCAGGCTTTATCATTATCTTTGAAGGGACAGCCAAATGCAGTAATTGGAATACAGAGTTACACACATCTGTGGATTAACCAAGAATTAGATAAACTGTCCGTAGCTGACATACTCAACAGGCTAAAACCCCCAATGCCGCTTACAAGTCCATAAACTCTCTCTCCAAGACCATGTTCCAATATTATGTATTGATCCTGTTTCGAGGCAAGAAGCTCCATCTAACGCATGGCAATGTCAACACCTGGATTAGGACCAGAAATGAATAGATCTGCCAGGCTCTCTGTGATTTCAAGGGTGATGACCATTGAAAGCCAAGTTAGCTGTGCACTAACTGAAAGCTGTGCACAAGGCAGCGTGAGGTGGGGACGCCAACACTCAGATACCCTGGGACAAAGCTCATCTGACACCCAGGGGCCTGCCAGGCCATGGGGCTCCTTTCCAGCTGCAGAGCACCTCCTGGTATCTGAGGGCGGCATGCCACTTTGCTTACAAGAAACTCTCTTCTAACCATGTTACCCACTGGAAATCGGGTTCCCACCAGAAGAACAAACAAAACAGAACAAGATACTGATGGGGGTGCCACGTGTGTGTCGGGGGCAGAGGGATGTGGGAACTCTGTATCCGCTGTTCAGTTATGCTGGGAACCTAAAACTGCTCTTGAAAAGGTCTACTACTAATAAAAACACAAAACCAAAACAGCATCAAAGAACAAAACAAATGGACAAAGTCAAACATGAAGAGGCAGAGGGCCTACTGGAAGTGTGATATCGATGGTCCTGTCAATACCACTGGTCCACGTAGTTTAGAGAATGAGGCATTTGGGGATTAATTTGACCATTCCTATTATTTCCAAAGGATATAATAATAGCATCATTGACAAGGATAATAATACCATCACTATTAATAATATTTGCCACTCTTCGTGGGACCAGAAACTTAGGCCTGCTCCGGTCCTTCTCAAGGACTCTCTCACTCAGTTCTTCTAATTCCCATGGGAGGCAGGGCGTTACGGACCCATCTCCCAGGCACCTCAGAGAGCATCGTAACTCATCCAAGCACCCTCTCCAGGCCTTCCCATGGGGCCCGGCTGCCGCCCACTGCAGAGGTCGTTTCTGATTTGCTACTCCATTTCCACTTTCTATTTTCAGCTCGCCTACTAATAAGCTGTCTTCTCCAACCACACAGAGGGAGGGACGGTTTCAGAATCCTAGCCATCCACTTTTGGGGGCTGCCGTTTCGGAGCCACTGATGTCCTTATTTATTTATTTATTTATTTTTAACATCTTTATTGGAGTATAATTGCTTTACAACGGTGTGTTAGTTTCTGCTTTATAACAAAGTGAATCAGCTATACGTATACATATACCCCCATATCCCCTCCCTCTTGCGTCTCCCTCCCACCCTCCCTATCCCACCCCTCTAGGTGGTCACAAAGTACCGAGCTGATCTCCCTGTGCTATGCGGCTGCTTCCCACTAGCTATCTATTTTACATTTGGTAGTGTATATATGTCCATGCCACTCTCTCACTTCATCCCAGCTTACCCTTCCCTCTCCCCATGTCCTCAAGTCCCTTCTCTACGTCCATAAATATACCATTTACATACAAGTATAAATGTGATCAGCATGAATATGGGTAAACCCTCGCTACCTCTGTATTTTGAGTGAATCCCTATTTTCCTTTATAAATGAATGGACCACAACCAGTGTTGCAATAAAAATCTTTAAACATATATCCTTTTGCATTTCTAGGATAAACTTCCAGATGGGGAGTTGTTAGATGATGTTCTTTAATGTTATCATTTTTACAAGGTGCGCTACAAAACACAAGACAGATTGGAAGTCTCAAAAATGGCTGAGCTGACCCAGTACCCTGGGGCCGCCCACATGGAAACTGGTCCACGTGGAAACTGCAGCCCGGCTACAGCAACCAGGGCAGGCCAATGCGGGCCATGTTCTAAAGATGAGTGACGGTGTCTGGAGAGGAGAGGGGCACCTGTGTGAGCTTCAGCTCAAGGCTCAGACCACAGGGGCTTCTCTTCCCCAGGAACCTAACAGGGCATCTGTACTTTGACTTCGACCATGTGCTGACACGACCACGGGCCCTGTTTCAGGTTTATGTATCTGCCTCCCTTCTCTTGAAGGGCAGCATCTGTGTCCTTCACACCTTCCTCTCTACCCCGTTCCAAGCTTGCATAGAATGAGGGCCCCACTCACCTGGAGTGAATGGGTTCCAAGACGGGGGGTGCTCACAGAGTAGCTGGTGTCACCTTCGGAAGCTGTCAAGGGAAGTGGCCAAATAGCATGACTGGCACAGCAGCTGCTGTCAGTCATCCACACTCTCCCTGCTGAGGCTGTCAGAGGTCAGCTGGCGAGCAGCTCTGCCTCAGACACGGGCGAGCCCCGCTGAGCCTGGCCAAGCCCAACCCAGTTCTGCTGAACCCCAGACGCCCATGAGCTAAATAAATGTCTATTGTTGTATGTCACTGAGGTTTTGAGACCATTTGTTACACAGCATTATTGTGGCAACAGGTAACAGCTACAACCAAGGTGATAAAAAGAGCCAGAGTGAAAACAATAATAACGAGAAGTAACTTCCAAGAAATCAAACTTTCTTGTTGCTTTGAATGACAATATATTCAGCTTTTCTAGCCTCCCTGGTACTAGCCATGCTCATGTAACACAATTTTGGGCAATGAGAATAAGGAACAGATTCAACTAAAGTCACCCTTTCTTCCTGCCTTGAACTCGGATGTGATGTCTGGAATGCCAGCAGCCATTATGTGACCATGAGACAATAAGCATGACAATACACAACAACATGTTAAGGGGAACAGAGCCCTGAGAACGCCATTCACCAGCTGATCTAATGCCAGAAACCACTTCCCTCCGTACTTCTTACTCTGTGAGAAAATGAATCCCCTATTTGCCTCAGTCACCATTAGTTGGGGTTTCTGTACTTGCAGCCATGTGCCTCCCTAACCAATATAGGGCAGAGAAGATTCATTCTGCTGGGCACGGGAGAAGGAGGTCAGAGAAGGCTTCACAGAGAAAGTGGTTACTGAACTGGGATCTTGAAAGATAAATTCTATCTCATCAGGCAATTTTAAAGGTTGATTGGGACTAATAAAATTAGAGAACTTTGGTGACGATGGTTAAACCGAAAAATACCTAAGGTAACAGGAAATCGTCATGGCCTGTGGCTTAATGGAGGTGAACAGGCTCTAGCTGAAATATCGATACACATAAGGACTTCCATACTGTGAGGGCAAATGTATCCCAACAGCATGACATTAACCCCGCTGTTTTATGTGGCATCTACAGTCAGGGATTTTCACAGACAATTTCCTTGTACTACATCATCTGCACTCGTGTTGCTCTGTCTTTAATTTCAGTGAAGGTGGTACTGGAGAAGCAATTTCCAGGGAAGATCTATAGAACTCTGGCCTTGGTGGAAATTGTTCTAAATCTCCCGGGGAATACAGTTAGAATAATAACCAAAAAAATCTACCTACTTTCCTTCTCTGCCTTTTTCATAGCTTCAAGTGATCATATATGATTAAACTTGGTAAAAAAGTTATTTCTTTAAAAATCATTCTCCCCCCTGACAAGCTTGGTGTCCAGTGGCCCCATAACGTTACGGCAGGACCATTCTCTGTCTCTACTACCACCTCTGCTCACTTCCCTGGTGACTAGAGAGAGAAATACAGCCTCAAGCCAGACTTGGGTTCTGACCAGGAGGATCTGGGGGTGAGGGCTGCAGGGAAAAGGAAGGTAGCAGATGGCTAGGGGTGACCCTTGGACCTGCCATATTACTCAGGTGCTATTAATTTAGAGAACTCTACTGCCTTTCAATGCTCAGAATCTGCCTCAATTTCCTTGAAGACTTGACCGATGGGAGTTGGTGCATGAGTCCCAGCTCCCTTGCCCCCTGGGTGGGGTCCCTCCACACTGTCTGCCTGGGTTCCCACAGGTGAATTAAGCTTAAGGGGCCCATAGTGTTGTAAGCTCCACCACTCACCTTTTATTAGCAATTGTCCCTTCTCTGTCTTACTTCCTGCATTCCAAGTGACCCCTGAATTCTTTCTTTTTTTTTTTTAATATTTATTTGGCTGCACCAGGTGTTAGTTGCAGCCTGCAAACTCTTAGTTGCAGCATGTGGGATCTACTTCCCTGACCAGAGATTGAAGCTGGGTACCCTGCATTGGGAGCACGGAGTCTTAGCCACTGGACCACCAGGGAAGTCCCTGACCACTGAATTCTAATGCTTGTCTCAGGGTCTGCTTCTAGGACAGCCCAAATTAAAACAAGAGGGAAGTGGGTTAAGGAAGACTGTGGAAGCAACGAAACGCAGTATGAAATCAAGCTGGACCACTCTCAGACACAACTGTCTTCCCAAAATCTAGTGGGGACAGTAGTGTATGTGCCTGGCCATGAGCTTTTCTGGTTGTAATATAAGTGCCCGACATGAGGCTTTGACCCCCTAATGGATGCCCCCATTCGGCATCCATTCCAAAGGCATCCACCTCAGTAAACACATCGTCAGCTACACAGCTAGATGAGGAGACAGGTGACCCCACCCTGGAAGTTCCCTTTTCAGAAATCCTGGGTGACCCAGATAAGCGACCCCTTGAGTGACCTTGATTTTCCCTACCTGCACCATAATTCCTGCTCTTATGTTTTAAATTCGCCAATAAACAGCGACCCAGAGCAACCCTAGACACCCCATCCTTGACCTCAATAAAGGCAGAACCTCAAGACTGTTCTCTCTCTCTCCCCACACCCCCTCCCCATGACCTCACCGTGTGGCCCCGGACATGCCGTGTACCCACCAGGATCTGTGAGTAATAAAGCTTGTCTTTTCAAATTTCCCTGCGGATTGTTGCTGAGGTGTCCTGCAATTGTGATAGAGCCAGTGTTGAGGCTGGACTGGGGAAACGTCCACTGGAGCCGGCACTAGCAGTCCGGTCCAGGTGAGTGTATTCCCAGCCAGGGCATGGCTCTCAAACTTGAGACCAACAGAACATGGGAACGCTCCCCCTTAGTTCCACCCCTAGTCCTTCTGTAGTTGGCATCCGAAGGTCTTTGGAACCATTTCCACCTGAAGAGGATTCTCTCGCAGGGACTCAAATGCTAAAGGAAGTGAGTATATGTTGATATACCTGCTCATTGGCATAAACCCTGTAACTATGTTACTTGAAGCCTCTCACGATGCCCAGATGAAGCCCATGGCTGATGGTGTTCTCGGAGGTCAGCACAACTGGGGTCACTGTCTCTCTCTCCTCTCTCTTCCTCCCGCCCCAGATCCCTCTCACACAGGGTCCACTCTGAGAGTGCTTCCAGAGTCCCTGAGGACCTCATTTATTTCACTTGGTTGTCAGTTTCTCAAGGGAGTGGGGGTGATAACTGCCATTTCTCCTCAATATCCACTAAAGGCAGGGTCTGGGGACAGGTTTCTGCAGCTGGGCTGATGTCCACGTGAGCCTTACAGGGGCTCCCTGGGGGCCGGGCACACACATGCTCCAATGACCCTCACAACAATGGCTGCAGGACGGGGCACTGGGTTAATCCCGCCTCCTCGCAGAGGGGACCAAGTTCATTAACTTGGCTCAGGTCACACAGCTACTAGGTGGCAGAGGCAAGATGTGAACCCAGCGACCCACCTCTCTACTGCATGCTTCTCTCTCTCTCTGTCTATATACATATAGATAGATAGATATAGATACAGACACAAAGATATAGATATGTATAGATATATATTATAAAGAGGTACCTATATCTCTCAATATTTTTTGATTTTTAAAAATTTCATTTTAATTTTTTTATTGTGGTAAGCACGCACAACACAATCTTTACCATTTTAACCATTTTTAAGTGTAGAGATCAATGGCATTAATTGCATGCACATTGCTGTCCCACCATCACCACCACCCTCTTCAGATCTTTTTCATCATCCCGAACTGAAACTGTCTCCATTAAACACTAACTCCCCATTCCCCCTCAACCCAACCCCTGGCAACCACCTTTCTACTTTCGTAGGAAGTATCCCTAGTGTTTCAATGAATGGGAATACTCTAGGGACCTCATATAAGGGGAGTCTTATAGTATTTGTCCCTTTGTGACTAGCTTATCTCACTCAGCATAATGTCTTCAAGAGTCATACATGTTATAGCAGGTGTCAGAATGTCCTACCTTTACAAGGCTGAGTAATAACCCCTTCTACAGATACACACGTTCTGTTTATCTATTCATCTGTCACTCGACATTTGGGTGGCTTCCGCATTTGTGGCTGTTGTGAATGATGATGCTAAGAACATGGTGTGCAAATATCTGTTTGAGTCCCTGCTTGCAATGCTTTGGGGGCAGATACCCAGAAGTGGAACTGCTGGATCACGTGGTGATTCTATGTTCTAGTTTTTGAGGAACTGCCGTACTATTTTCCATGGCTGCTGCACCATCTTACATCCCCACCAACTGTGTACAGGGTTCCAATTTCTCCATGTCTTCACCAACACTTGTTATTTTCTGTTTTTTGGGTTTTTTTTTTTTTCATAGTAGCCATCCTACTGGGTGTGAGGTGGTATGCTCAAGACACGGTTTGGGGTTTGGTTAATTAGTTCATTTTTGAAAAAGTAAATAAAATCCCCCCGAAGCCGGGCTGTCAGGACGGGAGACAAGTATGACAGTGCAGGAGCAATGCTTCCCGGGTCCCCCGGCAACCCTCCCCACAAGCATGTGCACACATTTCAAGAAGTCCATTCATTCTTTCCAAAGGAAGAGTCTCCTTTGCAGAATCAGGAATGAAAACTCCCTTTCATCTATGTGGGCTTCCTTCCTTTTCAGAGTATTGCCTAGCAGAAGTCTTCACTGGGCTTACACGGAACAGGCACAGATCAGGGCAGACGGAAAGGAGGACAGTCAAGGCAGGGCTGAGGGCAGGGAGTTGGTGGCGGGTTTGGGAGTCCTTGCCAGAGGCTACTGCCCAGCGCCACGGCCTCAGCTGCCCACAGGGGCCCGCAGGGTGTGGAGATGAGACACATGGATGGGGCAGGGTCTGTGGCTCACTGGACGGTGGACGCCCATCTCAGGTGGGCAGGTGAGAATATGCGCTTAGTACGGCCAGAGCTTCTGATCTGCCAAGAGAGAAGCTGCACATCTGGACTCAGGTAACGTCTCTTGATGTTGAGTAATGAGTACAGACGCTCTGCTGCCCCGACTCTCCCTTTGCTGATTCCGCTCCAGGCACACAGGTCTCCTGGCTGTTCCCTAATGAGCTCGGCTGGCTCTGCCTCCGGACCCTTGCACTGGCTGTTCTCTCTGCCTGCCCCACTCTCTCCGCAGCTGTCCACATGGCTCCGTCCCTCGTTTCCTTCAGCCTTTGTTCAAACCTCAGCCCTGTGGAGCCCACTGACCCTCCAATGTGCCTCTCCTGCACCCCCCATGCCCCCACTCCTGCTTCTGACCCTGCTCCACCCCCTCTATTTTTCTATTACCCAGATTATCTTCTAGCACACCAGATAATTCTTATTATGATGTTTATTTTATTGTATGTCTCCTTCCTTAGAATGTGAGCTCCACAAGGACAGGGGTCTTTGTCTGTCTTGTCCTCTGATGTATCCCTAGTGCCCAGAACAGGGCTAGCACATAGTATGTGCTCAATAAATACTTCCTGAATGAATGGTTGAATTCAACAATTGTAAAGCACTCAGCCAACCACACGAAACCTGTCAACTGTCAGCACTGTGACCTCAGGTCGGGTCCAACTGCCCAATTCTTTGATCAGGAAAATGGAACACCAACGTGTCTGCTAAATATGTAAGCACAGCATTTTTAAAATAAATTTATTTTATTATTATTATTTTTTTGGCTGCGTTTGGTCTTTGTTGCTGCGCACGGGCTTTCTCTATTTGCAGCGAGTGGGGGGTACTCTTCGTTGCAGTGCGTGGGCTTTTCATTGCGATGGCTTCTCTTGTTGTGGAGCACAGGCTCTAGGCACGTGGACTTCAGTGGTTCTGGCGCGTAGGCTCAGTAGCTGTGGCTCTCGGGCTCTAGAGCACAAGATCAGTAGTTGTGGCGCACGGGCTTAGTTGCTCCGCGGCATGTGGGATCTTCCGGGACCAGGCATCAAACCCGTGTCCCCTGCATTGGCAGGCGGATTCTTAACCACTGAGCCACCAGGGAAGTCCCTAAGCACAGTATTTGGCATTAAAGCTAAACACAGAGCACTTCACTGGATTCTCTGTGAGCTTAAAGGAAGGGTACGGAACCTAGGTTTCAGAGAGTGAGGGAAAGGGTGTGGTAAGACTATCTGGAGGAGTTGATGCTTATATCACGTCTGAGAAGATGAACATGAGTTAGACAAGCAAAGAAACCAGGACAGAATTGACTAGGCAAGGGAACAGGATGAATAAAACATGGTGTCATAAATTAACATGGTTTGTGCTGAAAACTACAGATTATTTACTATGGCTGGAGTGCAGACTGTGAGTGAGGAAGCAGAGACAGACGAGGCTGCAGAAATAGGCAAAGGTCAGTCTGGAGAGGCTCCTGTACTCTAGGCTGAGATCTCTGGATGCACAGGTGCAGACTATCTGTGATGATCAGGAATCACTGTTGACTCTACTGGAAAAACCTTATGATGATGGTGATGATGAGGGTGTTTTTTTTTTTTGTTTTTTTTTTTTTTTTTTTTTTTTTTTTTTTTTTTTTCGAACCCGCGTCCCCTGCATCGGCAGGCGGACCCGCAACCACTGCGCCACCAGGGAAGCCCGATGAGGGTGTTTTTGATGGTGCGATGGTGGTTGTTATGGTGATGATGTTGATGGGATGACGACGGGGACAATGATGGAGATGGTGATGGTGATGATAGTGACTGTGATGTAACGATGAGGAGGACAAGGATAATGACGGTGGTGATGATGAGAAAGAAAACGATGCACTGCTGATGACAGCTAACAGTTTTTGAATATTGACCATTGAGCACATGACCACTGAGCACACTGACCATATAAGCACAGAACTGCTTTAAAACTTAATCCTCTCAACTAGCCCATGAGGCAGGTACTGCTGTTATCCCCACTTTTCAGACAGGAAACTGAGGCAGAGAGAATATATGCCCAAGGTCACAGCACCAATACAAAACAGAAAGTGGACTTCAACCCCGTTTGTATGACTCCAACCCAAGCCAGTCATGGTTTGAACCCAAACTGCTTTCAGCAGCAAGAGAAGAGATGCGGTCTGAATGCTCACGGTGCCCACCGGATTGAAGATTTCTCAAGACCTCTCATGCTTCCTTGAGTTATTTCCTCCCTTTCTGCCTCTCCGACTTCTCCATGAAACTCCCCCCTCTTCCCTCGCCACTAAACCCTCGTGACATACTCTGGGAGTTCTGAAAACCCCATGTGACATGGGCTAACAGTAGGTTTGTTTGCCAGCACTGGCCTCTTCTTCAGGCTCGTTGAGAAAATGATAATGACCTCTACCTTGAGGATATATTGTAAAAAATAGAGAATTTAACTTTTCTGGAGGACTTTGAAATTCCAACATTTACTCAACTATCCGCAAGATGCTGGAACTCTTCACTTCAAGGTTGGTGAGAAACCTGCTTCTGGCCTTAAAGTTTTTATTAGTAACCCAAGCCGAGCCTTTCCGAGGCAAACCACAATACGGCAGGAATTTCCATGCCAGAGTCAGAGCTAAGCTTATAGTGCAATGCGGAGCCTTTGAAAGATACCAGGCTGGTTAAAGTTATCAAGATATTTGCATTCTTGCCCTCCTGTCATTTTTTTGTTATTCTCTGTCCAAACACAGTCTTGGGAACTGGTGGGCACCACAGCTGCCAGATAACATCAAACAGTGGATGGCAGGCGAATCCTGGGCAGGCAACCAGGACTTCCAAAAACAGAGTTGGCCCGAGACGCGGGTGCTTCAGGCGGGCTTATCATCTGGCGCCTCTTCAAACCCATGCTCTTTAAATATTTACTCAACATTTATTTAGTGGAGAGGGGAGGAGAAACTCATCTTCCATTAATAAAAAAATGTGTATAGAAATCAAGCCTCTTACTAATGGATTTCCACTGGTTCAGGCATAGTCAATATTCTGAAAAGTATTCTGCAAAGTCTTCCCCATTTTTCCGTAATTGCTCTCCTCTTTCAAGTTTCTTTTGCAAAAGGATTACTCTTAAGTAGGCAACTTCTTGTTGGTAAATTCAAAGTTTTAATATCCAATATTTAGGTAGTAAAACACATTATGCATTGTTCAACTTTAAAATTTCAGCTGGTGACACTATTTACAACAGCCAAGACATGGAAACAACCTAAATGCCCATTGACGGATGAATGGATAAAGAAGATATGGTACCTATATACAATGGGATACTACTCAGACGTAAAAGAAAACGAAATAATGCCATTTGCAGCAAACATGGTTGGACCTAGAGATGATCATACTAAGAGAAGGTAAGTCAGACAGAGGAAGACAAATACCATATGATACCATTTATATGTGGAATCTAAAATACGATACAAATGAACTTATCTATGAAACAGAAACGATTCACAGATGTAGAGAAAAGACTTGTGGTTGCCAAGGAAGAACTGTGGTGGGGCGGGGATGGATTGGGAGTTCTGGATTAGCAGATACAAAGTATTATGTATAGGATGGATAAACAACAAGGTCCTACTGCATAGCACAGGGAACTATATTCAATATCCTGGGATAAACCATAATAGAAAAGAATATTAAAAAAAGAATATATCAATATATATGTATAACTGAATCACTTAGCCGTACAGCAAATTAACACAACATTGTAAGTCAACTATACTTCACTAAAATTAAAAAAATAATAAAATTCCAGTCGGTGGGATGATGTGAGTGCTTGCAAAGTACCTGTGATAGAAATAGGCTGGCAGTAGCAAAAAGCAGGAAGATCTGTTTTATTTCTATTATAGGTGGCTGTTTGCTTCAGGTGGAGGGAATCAGCTTATCTGTCTTCAGTTGCGTTGTGCGGACACCTGAGTTACGCGGCACCCTCTTGTTTTAGTGCTCTTGGTAGGTCAGTGACTTGAGAAGGTGTTCAGGTGGCCACCCCACAATCTAGCTTTGGGCACCCAGCTGAAAGCCATGGTGATGTGCCAGGTTGGAACCACTTCCTTAACTGCGTGTCTTTACTGTGTCCTCTTATCAGAACTGACCCAGGATCTTGTGCTCCGGGAGTGGAAGGAGATTTCCCATTAGTGGTGGAGGGTGACCCTGGGTCATCCCGCTTGTGACTGGTATAAAGCGCCAACTGGCTGGATGGCTGTGGGTAGGGGTCCAGTCTGGGGCTGTGTGTCTAAGTGGGGCTTAAACTCTGGCCTTCGTTTTATCGCTTAAGATCTAGTGCAGTTAACGAAGCCGGACCAAAGCTTCATATGACAGTACTTCAGTTTCACACTTCAATGACAATCCACTAAAATCACTCCCAGGTGATTACTATGGACTTTTATCTAGGAGGTTCAAAACCTCCCTTGCTAGACAATTAGCTTAGCTGGGCACAGAGGGTCCTTCCCCTGGGCTGACGTGCAGGGTATTCCAAGGAATCCTTTGTACCTGGACAACAGCACGAGTGACTGCTGGTCCTGGGTGTCCTTCTTGTGTTCTATTCATGTGGTGCCCTTAGAAAGCATCAGGGCTTGGGCTTCCCTGGTGGCGCAGTGGTTGAGAGTCCGCCTGCCGATGCAGGGGACGCGGGTTCGTGCCCCGGTCTGGGAAGATCCCACATGCCGCGGAGCGGCTGGGCCCGTGAGCCATGGCCACTGAGCCTGCGTGTCCGGAGCCTGTGCTCCGCAATGGGAGAGGCCACAGCAGTGAGGGGCCCGCGTACCGCAAAAAAAAAAAGAAAGCATCAGGTGTCAAAACAGAGATGCTCTCAGAATGTTCTGCTAAAAATCCTCCCCGTTGCTGGAGGAACAATACCACCGATAACGAGAAGGGGCCTGACTTTTGCTGCAGTTTGTAGATGCTGACACGAACGTCAGGAGCTGAGGCTTCAAGGCAGAGAGGTAAAATTTAATCATGTTTTCACTCACCTCCCCCAGGGCTCAGAAAAAGCAAGATGCAGAGTTGCAACTAAAAACCCAAGGCATGGGGTAAAGCACGCTGAAGTACAAGAGAGAGAAATTCCCCTGAGGCTATAAAGGGACTGGAGGACAGTGGCAGCTTTGAGTTTTTGCATTCTCTCCTGGAACCTACAAAGCAGGAACGGAAGAAAGCTGCCGGCCGTTTACTCCTGTGCTCCCTCCGTGTAAAGAAGTTGGTGGAGGCTGTGATGAACCGCGGTTATGAAGCAGGAATCAGATAGCCTGCTCCGTATCTCAGCTGTGTGACCCAAGGTGAGTATTTCAATTTCATTAAGGTTTCAGTTTTCCTTGTCTTTAATGGGAAAGATAACAGTACCTACCTCATATGGTGGTTTGGAAACTAGATAATGCATGCAAAATTCTTAGCATCGTAGCTGGAATGCTGCAAGCCTTCAATAAATGCTGGATAATATTACTGTTGCCAGGGTCATGATTATTTCAATTAACTTGTAAGAAAAGTGGAACCAACTGAACTGAAATGGACTCGTTCACACTTTGTTCTTTACACAGACACAAGGCAAGACGAGCAGGCATCTTCCTCTCTTCAACTGTATCTGGGGGCCACTTAAATGGAAGCAGGCACTCAGGAAGGGTTTCCTTTTCCTTCCTGCTCTCATAAGAGCTGCTGCCTATCCACGGAAACGCAACCCAAGTTTCATATTCCAACAAACACGTGATTTAGGATTCCCCAGCGGTCAACGGGGATGGCCAACGCAATGGTAAAATCCAACCCACCCCTGGATCCGATGTTAATTACAACTGAAAAGCAGATGGTGTGGAAATCTAGGCCCATCTGTTCCTCGTCTGTGGGAAGTTTCCCTGGCAGAGAAGACAGAGCCACAAACAACTTCCTCTTGCCCCAAGAAAGACGGGACCTTCGCATTTAAGAAAATATCGTACTGTTTGTCATGATAAGATTGTCTCTGATCTACAGAGAAAACCACAGAAACGTTAGGTCAGACAGCCAACAAGGCCAGGTCAGTGGGACAGCCTCAGGAATGCAGACCACTTTCCCAAGCTCAAGATCTTACCACAAGTGAAGCATTTTGGACATAAGAAAATATTTGAATATGACTTGTGTTCTGGTTGGTAAAACAACCCCACACCCACCCCAGATATAATTCCAGTTATTAAGTGGCCTGGATGAGGGAATTATTTGATTGGATTCTATTCCTCATACTTCCATTACCTGTCTTTTTAAGAACTGACAAAGAAGTAATTTTCCCTTGCCCTTTCTTTGAAGAAAACAAAATCTACTAATTGAAAGGAAGAAAAATAAACGTCATGGCTCCTGTAGGGAATGCCAGTGTCCCTGGGTCTCGTCAGGTGGGGACTTTGAATCCACTGAAAGGAGCTGATAGAGAAAGCATTACGTAATGGACGCGGAAAGCACCTCTCCTCCATTGTATTTCATCAGCCAGTTTGCACCAAACAAGGTGCCTTTGACCGTGGACCTAGAGGGACCCAGGGGGGTGTTTACTAGTGGTAATCCAGTGTGTAAAGAAGCGTGTGGTACGTGGAGCAGGTGCTGGTGATGCCCCTTGGAAAACTTAAGACACCCTGGCAGCTTCCTACCCAGGATGGCTTCCTACCTCACCTGGGGCCAGTGGCTCCGTGCGTTTCTGCCTGAGGCCACCTCCAGTGCTAGAGAGCTTTCCTCAGCCCATGGGCGGAGCTGCCTGAAGGTGCCCAGGATAACAACGGCACAACCATCAACAAGAGACAGGAGTCTGGGTCACCACCCCCACTCACAGCCTGCTCAGCCCCAAGTGAACAATTCTGAGTCGGGTCTACACTGCTCCCCCAAGATCCACAGTGGGATTAAGCCCAGCTGCTCACTGTGTTAACCAGCTCTTCATATCCCCTTGGTTGGCTCCCCTCCTTTCCCTGTCTTGTCTCCCCCCTCCACTCCCTCGCTTCTGCTTCCAGGGCTTCACCTCAAATAAACTTCCTGCAGCCGGCGGTGTGCTGAAGCAGGCTCGTGTCAGCTCACAAGGGCCAGTTATTAAACTTTCAGCAGTGTTGTAAGTTCACTGGTATATTGGTAGCTTAAAATTGGTCACGGTGTAGGTATTTACACCATGGAAATGAGCAAACGCTACAAACCACAGCTTTTTTTCCCCAGGAGAGCCAACTGTTAAATGTCTGCCAGTCCACCACAGTCTTCAGCCTGGTCCTTGCCTCTGGGTTTGCTTTGGAAGCGAGTAGCAGGTGCCCCACTGAACAAACCCATAAGCATTTACGGAACAAAAGAATCAAATTTGCCGTGATTATTACAAGCACTCCTTCACTGGCCAAATTAATGATTCTTCATGCACTCAACTATTGGAAGAGGATTGGCTTCTAAATTAAGAGTTAAGGAAGTAGGCAGAGAAACTGAAAGAAAAAAATAAAATGCCAGAAGCTACTGCCACTTGAAACTCATTCAAGACGAAAATATAGAAGAAAACTTTGGGACCCTGGGTTACACAAAAATTTATTAGATAGAACACTCAACTTTTAAGGAAAACCAGGAAAGAAAAATATCGATAAAATGGACCACATCAAAATAAAATTTAAAAAAAACAACAAAACTTTGCTCTTCAAAGACACTGTTAAGAAAATGAAAAGGAAGGCCACAGACTGGGAAACAAGTTGCAAAATATATATTTATAAAGTACTTGTATTCAACATATATAAAGAACACTTAGAACTCAAAAATAAGGAGACAAACAACACAATTAAAAACATGCAAAATATTCGAGCAGACACTTAAAGAACATAAATGAATGAGAAATAAGCTCCTTAAAAGATGCTCAACAGGACTTCCCTGGTGGCGCAGTGGTTAAGAATCCGCCTGGGGCTTCCCTGGTGGCGCAGTGGTTGAGAGTCCGCCTGCCTTTTTTTTAAAAAAAAAAAAAAAAAAAAAGAATCCATCTGCCAATGCAGGGGACGTGAGTTCGAGCCCTGGTCCGGGAAGATCCCACATGCTGCAGAGCAACTAAGCCCGTGTGACACAACTACTGAGCCTGTGCTCTAGAGTCCGCGAGCTACAACTACTGATCCCCTGTGCCACAACTACTGAAGCCCATGCGCCTAAAGCCCGTGCTCCATGACAAGAGAAGCCACCGCAATGAGAAGCCCGCGCACTGCAACGAAGAGTAGCCCCTGCTTGCCGCAACTAGAGAAAGCCCATGCACAGCAACAAAGACCCAATGCAGCCAAAAAATAAATACAATAAATTTATAAAAAAATAATGACTCTTTAATTTCATAAAGTTAAAAAAAAAGATGCTCAACATTACTAGTCATTAGGGAAATGCAAGTAAATACCACAATGAGATACCTCTACACACTCACTAGAATGGTCGAAATTTAAAAGACCAGCAGTATCGAGTGTTGGTGGGAAGGCAGGAACTCTCATACATCGCTGGTGGGAATACAAAAAGGTACACACATGTTGGAAAAATGTTAAAAGATGAACATACACTCACATACCACACCCAGGTATTTACCCAAGAGAAATGAGACCATCTGTAGACACTAAATAACTCTTGTACATGGATGTTCATAGCAGCTTTCTTCATAAGAGCCCTAATCTGGAAACAACCCAGATGTGGTTGGATAAAAATGGTGGTACATCTGTACAATGGGCTTCTACCTGGCAATAACATGGGATAAACTCCCTCTGTATACAACCCATACACACGACTACAGGGATGGATCTCAAAAGCATTAAGTGATGAAGGTTACATCACCAGTAATAAAACATACCAATGTCATCCCTACCCCCCCACCATGGGACATGCTGAAAAGAGTACCAGGTCACAGGGGTACTTCATCTGAACAGGTATAACCTCAACCAAATCATGAGAAAACAGAACACAAACTCAAACTGGCCTGGACTCTTCAAAATTAGGACTCTTCAAAATTAGGTCATGAAGAAAGACTAAGGATGTGTCATGGATTGAAAGCAACTAAAGAGACATACAACTAAATGCAATGTGGGGTCCTGGGTTGGACTAGAAAACGAAAAGCTGGTAAAATTTGAATAAGTTCTGTAGTTAGTTAATAGTACCATACCAGTGTTAGTTTCCTGGTTTTGATAACTCTATTCTGGTTATAGGAGAGGTTATAGGAAAGCTAGGTGAAACATATGTGGGAATTCTCTGTGCTATGTTTGCAGATTTTTCTGTAAGTCTAAAGTTATTTTTAAATAAAAAGTTTTAAAAATGGTGATTTTTAGTATGCAAATTATACCTCAATATAGGTGATCAAAAAAATAAGCAGTTCCACATTTCTCAAAATGTGACCTAGAGAGTCTGTTGTTTCTTTGAGGAAACTGAAATGAGGACATGGTAAGCACGGGAAGCTCCATCCTCATGTCTCCCCCGACCCATCTGCTACCTTATGTTATGCTTTAATCAAGCACGACCTGTTTTTCCCTGCTTTAGATACACATGTAAATACATATGTACATGCATACAGACATATACAGACACATGTATTCTGCTTATGCCTTCGTTCAAAAAGGGGGGGTGTTACTGCTAAGAACTGTTAAACTTTTTCAACAATAGGATTATATTTTGAAACATTCAATTTAGGTCTAACTTTTTTTGGGAAGAAACCCATCTTTAAGAAAAATGGAAGTGGGCAGGTGGTTTGGGGGATGTCTGTTGAGTTTGAGGTGGTGATGCCAATACATGGACACAATGATGAGCTGGTAGATGTTTAGTAACCGACACTCTGGGTGCAGGGGAAGTCCTGATATGCAGCATTTGCCGATTTCCATGGTATAAATATCACCCCCACGGCCAATGTTAGGCCACCTCCGTGATGGTGAAGTCGGGAAAAGATGTGCATGGGGGAATTCCCTGGTGGTCCAGTGGTTAGGACTCTGTGCTTCTACTGCAGGGGGCACAGGTTCGATCCCTGGTCAGAGAACTAAGATCCCACATGGGAAAAAAAATAAATAAATAAAGAGACATGCATGGTTGACTCTTGTGAGCCAGGTGGAGCCATTGCCAGCACACCATGGGACAGATGTGGCTGGTGAAGGGGGCAGGACTCAGTATATTGGTGACTGGGAAAGAGGATCTCACAAGTGTTTGGAGGTGGAAGAGTCCTCTTTATCTGGCTGATAAAAGTCATAGAAAAGTCACGTTGTCACCATCCCAGGAGAGCAAAGAAGACGTAGGGAGAAAAGAACCACAGTTTGCCCTCACAAGTGTGTGAGCTGCAGAGTTAGGAATCATCCAGGGACCCGAGCCCCACGAGGATGCTGTGCCAAGGAAGAGCGTGCTGCCTGCAGACCCCAAAGGGCCAGGGCTCTGGACAAGCCCAGAGGCCTGCACATCTCGTTGGCAGCACGTGGCAGAGGCCAAAAAACCAATCAGGTGATGGAGGAGGCCCTACATCTCAAGCCACTGGGAGTGAAGGGAAGACTTAAAAACTATGTTTGGAGAAGTGTGGGCAATATTCACATGTAGTGTTTTCTAATTAGACTCCTTTTCTATAATTTTGGGTTTTGAGGTCAGTAAGGATGTAGCACAGGCCTGTCTGTGCCTTAAGAGAGAAAAAGCAACACAGAGGAAGAATGGCATGAACCTAACCACTTGGGAGTCTTGGGGAAAAGTATCCCAACCAGGTGTCACAGACCTGTGGGAGAAGCGAGTTACATCTGAGTCGTCCGAGCTGCCAAGCTGAAACTGTCTTTCCTCCCTCCCTTCTTTCCTCCCTGCCTCCCTTTCTTCCTTCCTTTCAACACATTGGCTACTAAAGCAACATTTTTACACTCTGGCTAAAAGCACTGCCTCCTTCTCAATGTGACAAGATTAGTTAGGGTTTGCCAGAAGAAAGCCCACACTTATTAAGTGGCTTCACTCAGTGGTGAAATTATTCAGCTGACTTGGAATTCTCTGCCCATTTGGGTGATGGGGCAGGGAAGAGGACAATTTAATAAGACAAACTGATTATTAACACCGAGTCCAATTTCCCCACGAGAACATACTGCTAGTGAGAAAGGAGGTGTATTTTGGAATTTTCTTTATGCCTAAGGCGCACAGTGAAGAATACGAGTGGTGGGCCATTTTCAATGCACGTGGTGTGTCTTTTTGTGCATCTTTCAGGTGGCTGGCATTTCCTCGGCTTGGGTTGATGGAACCATCGATGTGGCGTATTTGCCACCCAGAGGAGAGGGGTCCCTGAAAGCTCAGGGCAATTCACAATGCCCTCCAGTCATTTATAGAATGACTTCTGGGGCCTTCTTTTTCCCATAAGATAAGAGAACTGGTTTGAGGAGGTCCTTTGATGCGCTGATAATCTCCATTTTATAAATAAGAAACTGATGTTCCTGGGGGGATGGACCAAGTCCTGGGCCACCGCATGAGAAGCAGGTCTCGTGAACTCTTTCCAGACCAGTGGTTTTCGGGACACCGCCTGGAGTAATTTGGTGATTATCTGCTGTCCTAAGTTAGCCAGACATCTATTTTCCTTTCCCCTCGTTGAGACTAATGAAAGAAGACATAGTGACCATTCTTGAACTGTGAATCTGACAGGTCGGAATTGGATGATGGATTTCTCATCCATCAGTGTTCTTTGGTTTCAGTTTCCTTTAGTTAGGAAGTGTCCAATCACCACCAGGGGCCTCCGAAAGAATTCACCTTTGCTGCCGCCGAGTCCCACCAGGATCGCGGGACATTCTCTGAGAGGTGATGTCTCTTATTTATTAGCAGCAAGTACATGGGTTCCTCTCCTCCTGTGAGTCTTTGAGCTGAACAATAAGCACAGGTTTTGCTGTCTTTTTCGGGGATGCTAACAGCTGTTTGGGGCGTTTATTAATGCCAGAGTTTGCCAACGCTGTGTCGAACTCAAAGCAGCTTTCCAAAATTGTACAGAACTAGAAAACCACACTGCTTTACCTAACAGAAGCAAAAGTGTCTGCTTAATCCAAGTACACGAGAGCAGCCTTTAGCAATACTGGGCAGGGCCCACCTGAGCTCTCCTGCTAACTATCAGGACCCTTTCTATGTTGCCATCTCCTTCCAAACAAGGTACACTGGCTTTGTCATCGTGGGCTGGAGGAAGTCCTTTCTCGCCTCCGTTTGGTTTCTCCAATGGACTTTCCTCTCTTCACTTGCCCAGTCCGCTGCAAAACCAGGACATGGAGAAAGTCGGGACACGTTCAGAGTTTGCTAACCTTTATCTCAGCTCCGCCTCGCTGCCTCTGGATGCTCTGATGTGTTACTCTGTGAGGACAGGAACTGCTATTTGAGGACCCCGTGCTGTATGCACAGTGTCCTGTGAGAGGCTCTGCATGGTTTCCTACTCAGGTGTAACAGCAACGCCATGAAACTGACATCGTCAGCAAGCGCCGTGTTACAGGTGCAGAAACTGAGGCTCATCGAGATGAGGTAACTTGCCCAACGGCCCACAGCAGGAAGCTCACCCCAAGCCCAGCGCGACTGCTACTCCCATGACATTCTCTCCCCACCCTTCCTCTTCCCCTCTCCCTAAACTTTGCTGCAAATGCATCTAGAGAAGGGCTAGCAAAGAGAAATATAACGTAAGCTACGCATACAATTTACAATTTCTACTTTTTTTTGTTTGTTTGTTTTGTTTTTTGCGGTACGCGGGCCTCTCCCTGTCGTGGCCTCTCCTGTTGCGGAGCACAGGCTCCGGACGCGCAGGCTCAGTGGCCATGGCTCACGGGCCCTGCCGCTCCGCGGCATGTGGGATCTTCCCGGACCGAGGCACGAAACCGTGTCCCCTGCATCACCAGGCGGACTCTCAACCACTGCGCCACCAGGGAAGCCCAAATTTCTACTTTTGAAGTAATATTTTTAGTTCAAAAAAAAGTAAAATATTATATTGCTTATATGTGGAATCTAAAAAAATGGTACAAATGAACTTATTTACAAAACAGAAGTAGAGTCACAGATGTAGAAAGCGAACTTACGGTTACCAAGCGGGAAAGGAGGGGTGGGATAAATGAGGAGACAGATTGACATAAACACACTACTATACAGAAAATAGATAACTAACAAGGACCTACTGTACAGCACAGGGAACTCTACTCAATACTCTGTAATGACCTTTATGGGAAAAGAAGCTAAAAAAAGAGAGGATATATGTATATGTATCACTGATTCACTTTGCTGTACAGCAGAAACTAACACAACATTGTAAGTCATCTATACTCCAATAAAAAGAAAACAAGTAAAAATAAGCAAGTACAATTAATTTAATGTGTTTAAAAAGTGAATATATCCACACGATAATCACATAATTATATCACATGCAATTGATATCAACATATTAATGTGCTATCTTACATTCTCCTTTTCCACACTAAGGGTTTGTGATCTGGCGTGTTCCACACTCACCACACACCTCAGCTGGGACGCGCCACCCTTCAAGGGCTCCAGAGACACCCGTGGCTGGTGGCAGCCACGCTGGGTATGCACAAAGAATGTCCCGTTTTCCATCTTTGGGTTATTTCTTCTCAAATCGCATTGTTGCCGTTGGACCCATTCCTCTGCCTTTGTGATCAACACCTCGGATTCACTGTCTGCCTTTTCTGAATCATCTTCCTTGCTTTCCCACACTGCCGGCTGTTCTCAGGTGGTCCGCCCACCTGCATAAGTTCCCTACGACATCACCCAAAGGGGCACCGGCTTGTCTGGCTCTCTGAATGCGCCCTCTCTTTTATACCCCAACATTTTATATTTCCATGGTGTACGTTCCTGGAAACATCCCAAGGCAGACCTGCCCAGTCAACACACACCCTCTCTCTGCCCCACCCCCCTGGTCCTGGGTGTCGTCTTCGCTTGCACAAGATCATTTAAGAGGCTTGGGGTGGCCATCCCACTGCCAGCTCAGGTATGGCATCACTGCACGTTAATGGTTTCATCCGCGGTCCTTTTACACACCTCGTCAGGCATTCTGTTATTAAATATTTACCGAGTGCCAATACTGTCAGAGACACATCCTGAGGGGCTGAGGAAGAGGTAAGGATTATTCCCATCTGGACTCCAGCCTGTTGAAGTTTACACAGCTGTGTTTCAGAGAGGCCATTCTAGCCTTTGATGAGTGAGAGCTCACAGCTTCTGAGCTGAGTGTATCCCTCTCACTGTGAAAGTCACCTCAGTTTCTTGCGATGCAGTCACCTTATAGTATCTGTAATCTGCATACCTTCTCCCCACAGCTTTTAAGCGTTCTGTCAATACCCACTACCACTGCCATCCATCACACACAAGTATACACACACAGGTACGCACAATTACGCACACACAGGTGGACAGGCTGCCCGTCTGCTGTAAGTCGCATATGATGTGGCAGAACAACTCTCGAGATGTTAAAAGAAAAGGAAGGGAGAGAGGGAGAGGCAAGCCGGTCTGGGGTCTCTGCAAGCTCTGAGAACTGTACACTTTGGCTCTCGCCTACCACATGGACATGACAAAGTCCTACTGAGTATGCATTTACGGACTCTGGTAAGTATGTCCCCCTTCTTTCCTCTGATGATGCAAGATGACACAGGTGTAGGCTGTCACCCAATCTTGTCCCTTCTTGTTCACAGAAACTGACACCCAAGGTAGTCGGGAGGGAACCTCCCCAACAGCGAGTTATGAGCCCAGGAGAGTGGAGGCGGTCGAGCAAATCCAAACAGGGAATTTCAAGAGGAGGCAGAAGGAAGAAAACCAGATCTTTTGAAATGCTTAACCTCCAGGTCAGAAGTGAATGGAATCAGCTGAAACCAGATGCTGTTTCATAATGAAATTATATCAGGCCCCTTTGCTGAAGCCCAGAGATCCAGCTGGTCAACAGTGAAGGAATGAATCCTACCGGGGCACAAAATAATGGAAAGAAACGCCACTACTGGGGGAAAGTAGGGAGACCTGTTCTATTTTCCTAAACTTCTAAGGAGATGGCCGCGGGAGGAGCAGCTATGCTCTAAAGACCTCAACAATTTGGTGTTGGAATGATGTCCACATCAGTAGGATGTATTGGGTGGTCTTTCCCTCAGCTGGGAGGCAGCTGTGGAGACAGCAACACGACAGGGCTGAGTTTTACTTTGCAGACGCCAAAGCTGTCTGCAGAGATCTGGGGATGTGGGAGGAGAGCTGTTCCTATCTGCTTTTTCCTCTGCTAAAGGGAGAGGCTTAGCGGAATTTTTCTATTCCTGGCTAAAGCCTGAGCCCCAATTTTGTATCCTACGGGGAGAGGATTATTTCCAGAATGTACTAACAATGAGACATTCAAAGAAAGAAAGAAATTTTTCTCAAGATAAATCTCTAAGGCAACGGAAATCTTTTAGGTGAGAGGTAACTAAATTGAAAATTGTTTCCAAGCCAATAAAAGAGCCAGCAGCAAGGAAGTGAGTAGCTTCTTACACAGTCAGCAAAATCATCTTTCTAGTTTTTGTTTCATGTTTTGGCTTTTGAGATTTTGATATATTTTGAGCCCCAAGAGCAGATCAGGCAGCTGAGGTCAGGCTGTTTGGTCCTCCAGGGAGTGAAGGGAAGGAGGAAAGAAGGTAATAACGTAGTGTCTCAAAAGCGATCCTAGGATTCGTTAGGAGGAAAGTTGAGAGTGTGCCCCACAGGGTGGGGGATCGGCAGGAGAATGGCCTTCCGTTGGAGTCCTTTAGTACCCAGGAGCCAAAGGAACAGAAGGTTCCCAGGCTAAAGGTCGCCTGTCCCACCAACAAGGGCGGTGGGTCTCTAGAGGAGACCAGGAGGACGCAGAGTACAAAGAAAAGCAAGACTCATGGTGCGTTATAGCAACCGCACCAAGGAATTTGTTCTCCTACGCCCATCCCGAGGGCAGTGGAAGGTCATATGGATGTGTGATGGGGAAGAGGGAGTGATCGTTAATTAAAAAATAATACCATTTCTGTCTTAATTTTTGGAGATTTCATTATACTATAGATGTGGATGATCTCAACATCCTGACTCTCCGTTTCTTGAATTCTTCCCGTCCAAGGGTCTTATCCTCCACCCTAGCTCAGATACCTGTGGAATCACACCATGGTAGACTTTGTCATTATTAATACCTCAAAGCCATCCCTTCCACCCTGATCACTTCCTCCACCTTCCCAGTGTATTCCTCTAACATCCCGACTCCAACAGTCCTTTCCCTAAATAGAGCCTCCATCTTGAAACCACGAGGACCAAAGAGAAGCTTTGCCAGCCAGAAAGATGGCACATCAATTACACTGCAAAGGCATGGCGCTAGCCCTTGAACTGACTCCTGGGAAATCCCTCCCTGGAGATAAATAGGTACCTATGAGTTTAAGCCACTCTTCATTGAGTTTTCTATCCCCTGTAACTGAACACAACTCCAGTGATGCAGGGCCCACCTGAGCCGTGGCTCCAGTTCTCCTGTACCCTCCCCACTCTCATTTGCTCTCAGACCTCACTGGCAGCTTGGTTCAAATGTACCTACCATGCTCACCTTTACCCTCATTTGCTCTGAATTACTGCCTCTTTTTAAGTTTTTCAGTCCAGTTCCTTAAACTGCTCATGACTTTCAAGGCACTTCCTCTCTCAACCATACTTAGCGATTACCATTCTACACAGGTATAATGTACGGGTCTAGCAGACACAGAGAGAAGGCTCGGAGTGACATCTCCTTCTGCAAAGACCTAACTTCATTTTGACTGCTAGGCTTCAAGTTCAAAATAAAAGGTAGAAGTGAATTTCCACTTTTCTTGTCCACACGGACATGGGCACACACACACACAACACACCAAACCTCAAGCTTCTCGAATTGTGATTTTGTGGCTACACATGTGGCTCTCAGGCCTGGTCCATCAAGACCTTTCATATCATGCTCCTCCACGTCTGATCCCTTCTGCTGGCTGCTGCCATGGTCAGGAAGATCTTGGAAGCCACACGTAGAAGATGGCAGAGGCCCCATGGGTCCATGCCCTTGGCTGACCTGGAAATGGGCTAACCCCACTCCTCAAAATGTTGTGTGAGGAGGAGGTGTTTTTTGTTCGGTTTGTGCCATGATGCATTTAGGGGTCTGTGGTAGGCAGAATTCTGACGACACTGGTGATACACATACACTTTCTTGCAGTTATTCAAACCCTAATATAGTTGCTGCTAAAGACAGAATTTGCCTGTATAATTAAGATCTCTAAGCAGGTGACTTTCAGACAGGGAGATAATTCTTGGTGGGGCTAACCTACACAGGTGAGCTCTTCCTGGTGAGAGAGATTCAAAGAGGAATAGGTACCTGCCTTAAGGATATTCCCCGTTGACGGCTGATGCTTGATTTTAGCCTCGTGAGACACTGAGGAGAGAACCCAGTCACAGCGTGCCTGGACATCTGACCTACGAATGGTGAGAAAATAAATAGGTGCTGTTTTAAAGTTCTAAGTGTGTGGCCACTTGTTACACAGCAATGGGAAACTAACACAGGGTCTATCTGTCACTGTAATTAACCTCCCCTAACTGGCACATTGGCCTATTTACTTCAGCAGTGGACTCCATGTAACATCTCATTGTCAAATTTTTAGAAAACTAGTGATAAAGAAAGCTTCTAATTAATGACACAGATTTTCCAAGGCCGTTATTTATAGTGTCAGTGTATGTGAAAACAAATACCTTACATTGCAGGCCAAGCCTTCTAATTTGTGACCAGCGTGTTCCTTGAAAGCAGAGGGGCCATTCTAACTATGCAACACCAGGGAAGGACAGACACCAGCGGGTCAGAATAGATACGGCCGGATCGGCGTTGCTGAGAAGGGCCGAATGTCAGCCTGGCTTGTAAGCCAACACCTTTCATGCTAGAGCCACATTCTTCCACGTACCGGGGCTTGAACTAATCCGCAGGATGACTGAGAAAGCCATGCAAATTCAGAGGAGAAAAGAATGCAGTCAGAAGAAGTCTAGTATGACTAAAAGTGGCTGGGCATTTTTTGGTGATCTGGGAGGGAAGGGGGAATCCTTGACGGTACCACAGCTCCCAATACTTGGTTGTTTTGCTAAACTCTGCAGCGATCGCTACAAAGATGTCCTGATTTCTGGGCTGTGCCCAAAGCAGATTTATCCAATTAGAGAGAGAGAGAGGGTGGAGCTACCACGAGGGCTGAGGTTTATTAGAAATCATGAATCTTCTCTTGCCCTGGCTCTGGGCACCACCAAAGGAACTGCAGTTTTAGCACCTGCATCTGAGCTCGGCTCAGGGTGAAGGGAGGGTGGGGGAGGGAGTTGATTTGGGCCTGGTCATTCACCCAGCTGTGCTGAACAAGCACATCTCTGCACCGGAAGGGGGCTGGGGAGGGAATATGACAGCAGCCATGTCGATGTAGTCACCTGTGAGATTCTGGTTCATTTCATTTCACTCATTTTCGAACAGCTTTATTGAGGTGTAATTTACATACCATAAAATTCACCCACGTAACTGTACAGTTTGATGAATTTTGTCAAATTTTATACAACTGTGCAACCATCACCACAGTCCAGTTTTAGAACACTTCCACCCCCCACCAAAGTTCCTCCAAGTCGATTTGTAGCCAGTCCTTGCTTCTACCCCCATATGCGAGCAACCGATGATCTGCTTTCTATATCTTTAGCTTGACTTTTCTACAAACTTCACGTAACAGATCACACAGCGTCTAGTCCTTTGTACCAGGCTTCTTTTGCTCACCTTAATGCCTGTGGGGCATCCATGATGTGTCAGGCCTGGGATAGAGTGATGAGTGAAATTGACACAGTCCCTACCTTCATGGAGAATTGAGACCAGCAGGGAGACAGATGTTAATCAAACGATCCCATAAATAGCTGTATAATTACACATTCTGATAACTGCTATCAGAGGAAGGGGCCTTCTTAGCTCACACAGACAGGAGATGTGATCCGATCTGGGTCAGAGGAGGCTACAGAGAGGAGGTGATGTCTTAGCTGAGATCTTAGGGATACACAGTAATTAACCTTACGAAGAGGGAGAACAGACAGCTGAAGGAATGGAAGGAGGTCACAGCTGTGGGAGCACACGGCGGGGGTGCGATGGGTGGGTGGTTAAGGAAGGACACGGGGGGGTGCTAGCCTCAGCCTGATCCGGAGGAGGACTCTGGAGTGTGAATAGCCCCGGAGAGCTGTCTCACCCAGAGGCAAGAGCCCATGGGTTAATGGGCAGCAGAAATGGAAAGTAAATAGAGCTGCGTACCACCTACTTCTCACCCTGTGATGTTCATACGAGTTTCCAGAAGATCTTCCTAAAATGTAGCTTCCGATTCAGTAGATCTGGGCGGGGGTCAGAGATTCTGCATCCTATCCGCCACCAGATGACACCCGTACTGGCGGTCCATGGACCGTACTCTGAGCAGCCAGGACCGAGAAGGCCAGGTAGTGGATTCAGCAAGGCAGATGGTACCAGGTTTCCAGGCTGTGCAACTACATGAAGGACAGCTCCAATTTCAGAGCAAGGAGAGTCCATAAAGGGGCCAGGTTTGGGAGGCAAGGCCTGGATTTACTCCTCTGCGCAGACAGCTTGAGAGTGAGTGCTTGTTACTATGCCACAGAGAAGAGAATCTCCGACTGGAAGAGACCTTCAAAACGATTCATCTGCCGTTCCTGAAAATGAAGGGAGACCATGCTTCCCAGTTCTTGGTGTTTCCTGCCTTGTGGGGGGCAGGGGCGGGAATGGGATGGGGGATAAAGAGTGATGGGGTAGGGGAGCAGGGCTTTGGTTCTTCCAGTAACTTCTGGAAAGCAGCTCTGTTATATATATTGATGAGATTTGGTTTACAATCTATTTCTAAAAGAACCAAAAAACAAAAATAGGGGGAGGAATGAAAGGATTTGGTATCATGCGACATCAAGAGACTGTGGCCTGATTTTTGGCCGTCACAGAAAAGTCCTCTTATCATCTTGGCCCCAGGTGCCTCCACAGGCTCAGGGGTGTGGGGAGGGTGTGGCTGGTTCCGCCCCAGCCACAAAATGCTCCTCAACAGCTACATACTGGGGAAGGCCCAGGGCAGAAAGGCTCAGGCCAGCTACCTGCTTGGAGGATTTTAAGGAATGGTGTTTACTTCTAAGGAAATGGAAGCATCCTACAAATCAATCAGTTTGTATCAGTAAAAGGGAAAGCGGAACTTAAACAGTTCTCTGTCTCTTCCAGGAACCTGAAAACGTACATGCCTCCAAACTGCACTTCATCCCTGCTCCGTGGACGTGCTGCAGGCTGTCCCTCGGTGGGGGCAGGTGGCCTCGGGATACACGGGGGGATGGGGAAGGGAGGTGGCAAAGCAGCAGGACAGACTCTGCATCTCCAATCCTGTCTCTGAGGGACTCGGTCATAACATCCCTTCTTTCCCAGGAAGGGCCAGGGAGTACGGCTGACCTAGATGTTTGCTTCCTTTCAACTCCACATGGGAGCAAAAGTCGGAAAACAGAAGCCCTTTTATCTGGTCTTAATTAAACACAGTCTGCATAGAGGGAGCTGCTCTGAACAAGGGTGGGAGCAAAGCCAGCTGACCCCAGGGTAGCAGCTCTGATGCGGAGCTCAGGCGTACCTGGTACCTGTATGGAAGCTGGGAGTCCTTTCTGCCAGGATTGCATTTGTCCCCCTTCCTGTCTGAGCTACTCACCAACTCAGACCTGCTCCCGAGGGCTGCCTAACTGTGTACAGCAATGTGTGGTCTTCCCACCTGCACGGTGAGCATCTCGAGTGAACGAGCCCCTTCTCCTATTCCCCGTGCGTATTCCTCACACCCCCGTCACCACTCTGAGCCTAACAAGGGCGCTGTGTGGTTCTTGAACACCATGTGAGTTCGCTCCCGCTATGTCTTGTGTTCATGACGAACACACACAGCCTTATTCCTCCCTTATCCTCAGACCCAGTGCTAGGAGGAAGCGGCATCCCTCCTTGCCGCTCCTATCCCCCTGCCTGTTCCCCTTGGTGTCCTGCAGGGAAGCTGATCTGAGGTCAGAGTTCAAGTTACTAGTGCACAGGTTGCTTCACTCAAAATAACCTGCGTGTGTGCCTGCTCCCTTTCTTTCTGTCCCACACGCGTATCAGGTCCAAAGTGGCGACTGTGCCACCTCGGCCTTGTGCATATATTTCCACCAAACTATCAGAGTTTGGTGCTGTGGTTGTCAGATGCTCACCTAGTTCTTCATTTTGCTATTGTCCTTTGCTAGGAGATGCCCCCAGACAGGTGGAGTAGGCGTGGTGATTACCAAGCACCCCCCATCACCTCCTCCTGGGAGAATTTCATCCTGGGGGCAAGAATGACACCGCTCGGGCAGACTTCCGGTTGCACATCTATGCACAAGCGCTAGGATTTCAGGTGCTCTTTCTATGCTTTTTTTTTTCCTTTTGAGGTCTCTGGTGATGCTATTTGTGCGCCCTGCCTGGATGGCTAGAATCTCAGAACAAAGAGAAGGAATGAGAAGCGTCCACCTTCCAGGCTAGTTTCCCCGCTCCGCAGGAAGACAGGGCGTCGTCTCACCTGGCTGGGTTTCTAGGGGGCCAGGTGCAGCTGGCCGGGCAGCTCTCAGCGCCCCTTGGGGGAGGAGCCTGAGATGTCAACACTGTCATGTGGAATCGCTCTCCCAGCCTGTGGCTGGTCCTTTCTGACAACTTCAGATGTGGTAGATGAGGTCCTTAGTAGGTAGTTTTGATTTTGGAAAGTGGTCCAGACTCTCTGGAGGTAAAATATGTGAACCCAGCGGATGGCCAGGCTACATAATCATATTCGCGATGGAAACAAAGAATGAAGGTAACACAAGGACCCTGATTTTCTAGAGGTACTCATATACCCCAAACTCTTCCCCGATAAGGAAGGGCTCTGAAAACGCTTGGGATAAGGGCAGGTCACTGGAATGAATGTGTGGCCTCCAGGACACTGTTCTGCAGAGGGCACGGCTCAGTTCAGTGAGTACATTCTGGAATCTATGTAAAGGCAAACCGTGCTGTTTACACCAGGAATTTCACCTGAGACAACACTGGATTCTAAAGCTCAGAGCTTTGCCGTCCTCTTTGCACAGATACTACCCTTAGGTAACCAGCTGTCCCTGGAAACCTAGTTTATTTTTCAACTTAACCAACACTTACTGGTTGTCGGCTACCTACAAAGCGTGGTGCCTAGTTCTTCCCAGAACACACTATGCAGTGCTTCCTCTATGGCCTCTGAAGACTTCCCATCCCACCCAGGGCTCCCTCCCCAGGGCTCCTGCAGGAGCCTCCGGGTCACCTCTCTTGTTACTCGCCTTTGCATCCCCAGCGCCAGCACCTGCTTGGCACATAACAGGACCTCAATAAAGACTTGCTAAATGAATACTTTGCGGGCCAGGTCCTTCAGAGGCTCACAATGACAGCCCAGTCTCAACATTTTCTATGCCCCCGCACTTCAAAGAAACACTCTCTCTCTCTGCAAAAATCCACCAGTGTCCAGTTTCCCCTTTCCTTGGTCAGGGGTAGTGACACATGCGCCATCTGCCAACTTCACTACTCCAGGGTTTCTGTAGAGATAGGAGCGCGATTTCACCCGGGCCTCAGCATGCAACAGCCAGCTCAGGTGTGCCTGCTCTGGGCACTGCCTCTCGATGCTGCCCCCATCTCTCCCCTTCAGACTCCACCTTCCAGCCCAGCTACAGGTCCCCCAAACCGACTGGTTGATTTGACAATGTTTTGCCAGGGGGGATCCCTTGGAGTCTCATTTGGAGGTGCCATTGGTTTGGATCCCTGCCAGACTGTAAACGCTTGGAGGCAGGAGTGGAGGCTTTATCCTCATTCTCTCCCTACTCTCCCGCCCCCGCCCCCACCCCCTGGCAGGGCTGGTTGCCTGCACGTAGTAAGAGTGTCACAATGCGTGTTGACTCATCCCTTACAGCTGATGACTTGAAAACCAGGAGGATGTGGGAGAAGAGGAACTTGGATAGACCAGCTGGACACAGCTCGCCTCCCACAGGTTTGCTTGCTAAAGTCCCAACTGGTAAGCATGTCCTCCCCCCCACCCCTTTTATTTTAATGATGCTAACGTTTCTGATATTTCAGGTGAGCATTTTATATTTTAAGGGGGACGTTCTGGAAATAATGACCAAGTTCCCAAGAAATGACTTTGATGAGGAATGAGACCACGCATCCTAAGACTGGTTCTGAGGTGTGAGGATGCTGGGATTCCAGGCAAATGGGGAAGGGGGAGGGGGAGGGGGAGGTTTCCACAGCCTTGGATTACACCTCCAAACCGTCTTCCTGCAGGATGTGTCATAACCAGGGACATCACAAAGTAAACAGTGATACTTGTGAATGAAAGCTTTACATTGACTCGGGAAGGAAGCGGGAAAGAAAGAAAGGAGATGGTTGGGTGGAGCAGGAGACCTATCCCCCAGAGCATAAAACATGTGTTGGGATGGAGAAGGATTAGGGCAGCCTGAACATCTAGAGACGTCTCCCAGTGCACTGCCATTGTCAGCGTTATTACTATTATCAACTCTTTCACAGAAGTCATCATGAGTTTGGTCTAAAAGGAAGGTTTAAGCAAAGTATGTTCACACAAAAGGGAGAACAGAGTAAAAAACTGCTTTTAAATCAGAATGCGTGAGCTAATTGTATGGGGTTTCTTATACCAGCCAGCTTTCAGGTCTTCACCATTTCACGTTCTTACCAAGCACGGTTTTTCAGGGTTATCCCACAAGAAGCAGGGGAGGGGCATGGGAGAGTACTAACTTATTTGTAATTTTTAAATTACTTCAATGTTTATGCATTTCAAATACATTTAAAGTGACATTGTTATTTAAAGAGATTTTCTTTTTTTTTTTAAGATGAAAGTTACTTTATTTATTTTTATTTATTTTTGGCTGTGTTGGGTCTTCGTTTCTGTGCGAGGGCTTTCTCTAGTTGGCGGCGAGTGGGGGCCACTTTTCATCGCGGTGCGCGGGCCTTTCACCGTCGCGGCCTCTCTTGTTGCACGGCACAGGCTCCAGATGCACAGGCTCAGTAGTTGTGGCTCACGGGCCTAGTTGCTCCGCGGCATGTGAGATCTTCCCAGACCAGGGCTTGAACCCATGTCCCCAGCATTGGCAGGCAGATTCTCAACCACTGCGCCACCAGGGAAGCCCGAGATTTTCTTTTTATTAACACTTGTCACTGATCTTTGGTGATTGTAACAAATGAATTAGGACTACGCTATAAAGGAAAGGAAGGTCAGAGATGTTTTGCTTTTTCCTCTCAGCTTCCTTTACCATTTCTGAAAATAATTTTGGAAATAAAGCAAATTGAATGCAAACTCTTCCCCATTCCTGCAGCACAGAATATCAGGAAATCCGTTTCGCCAGTCTTCATGCACTATTAACCACCCACACGTAACACATGGGATGTTTATTCCTCATTTTGGCACTGGCTTCATCCCTTCCATACTGTTTGGAATGTACAATGTGGAGGAGTTGGTGTTACCGGCCTCTGAGAACCTTCTGGTTTCACATTTCTGTAAAGGAACAGCTTTTGCATTTTCAAGGCAGATTAGAGAATGAGTTTGCATTTTAAATGAGCATTCTGGGCTGTGCAGGTTGTGCCGGAGCAGGACCACCCGAGTCTCTCACACTCCTCCTCCTGGCAGAAGGGACCACCACTTAGAAGGCAGATTCTGGAGTGTGGGAGACCCCAGTTCTGATTCTGAACATGTTTCCTGAGTGACCTTGGATGGGCTACCTGTCCTCTCTGAGCCTTAGTTTCTTCATTTGTAAAATGGAGCAGATTATAGCAAATATGTATACGTTTTTATTTTTTTGTTTGTTTTTTTGTTTGTTTTTTTTTTGCGGTATGCGGGCCTCTCACTGTTGTGGCCTCTCCCGTTGCGGAACACAGGCTCCGGACGCGCAGGCTCAGAGGCCATGGCTCACGGGCCCAGCCACTCCGCGGCATGTGGGATCTTCCCGGACCGGGGCACGAACCCGTGTCCCCTGCATCGGCAGGCGGACTCCCAACCACTGCGCCACCAGGGAAGCCCATGTATACGTTTTTTACTGTGTCTGTGTTATGAGTACTGATGTCCATCATCCACCGGTATCGAAAGAAGATGGGTCCAGGGTCTGTGCTAACCACCTACCCACACTGTGAGGCTAACAGCTGTGCCCCTGGCAGCTTGAACTCCTGGAGGAAAAGTGTGAGTAGCAGACCCAGCGAGCTCTTGGGCCATTGGTGTGAACAGCACCCTCAGCCAGCTGAGATCCAGCGTGGGTGTGCACTCCAGGCTGCCACCCAGGGCTGCAGATGGCAAGAAGCGGTCTCTGTGCTTAGGCCACATTTCACCGGTGACTCAAGGATCCTGATTTATGTTTCCTTTGTTATTGTAACGGACATATTATAATCGAACAGTTTGATAAATTTTGACACTTGAATCCACCTATGGCATCAGTAACCAGATGAAGAAACAACAGAACATGACCAGTACCCCACAAGCCCCTCATAGTCACTAACGCCTAAGACTAACCATTATCCTGACTTATATCTGTTTTTGTACCTTAATATAAGTGGAATCATACAGTCCATATTCTTTTGTGTCAGGCTCAGTACCCTGGTGTGAGATTCAGCCACACTGTTGCGAGTAGTTATAGATCATTACCATGGCTGTGTAGTCTTCCACTGTGTGACATTAGCACCATTTATTTGTCCCTTCCAACACTGATGGGCATTTGCATAGTTTCCAGTGTTCGGCTATTACCAACGGTGCTTCCATGGGCGTTCTAGTACATTTGGTGCCCACACAATGTGCATTTCTGTTGGTGCACAGGAATGGGATTTCTGGGTCACAGAGCAGCCCCACACTGCTGTTCAGCTTCAGTCCTTACTGCCAAATATTAATAGTTTTACTAAGTGATTGCATTAATGCATAATTCCACCAGCAGCAGATGGGAGTTCCAGTTGCTCCACATCCTTGTCAACGCTTGCGATTGCCAGTCGTTCATTTCAGCCGTGCCCATGGATGCGGAGTTGGTACTGCACCACGTTTTAAATTTGCATTTCCCTGATGACTGATGGAGTTGAGCAACTCTTCATACATTTACTGGCCATCTGAATTTCCTCTTCAATGAAGTGTTTGTTCACTTCTTTTGCTCTTTTTCTTCTATGGGGTTGTCTGTCTTTTTTCTTATTGATTTGTAACAGATTTTTAATAGATTCTGAATAAGCATCATTTGCTTTGTGTGTGTGTGTGTGTGTGTGTGTGTGTGTGTGTATTTTGAAAATACCACTAGGCTTGGGAATGTGCCACTGGGTAATGAAGTGTAAAAAGGAAATAAAAGGATAAGCCTGGAAGGGATGGGGCATGAAGCTAGAACTCGATTCTCTGCTTAGGATAAAGCCCTTAGCTTGGAGGAGGACAAGAGCACGGAGAAGAGTAAGAGGAGAAGTGACAGTTCTGGAAGTCTCTGGGACAGACACAGGGAATTCGGTCTTCGTCTGTGGCTAATGGAATTCTTGCTAGTAAAGTAGGCAAAAAACAAGGAAAAACAATCTCCCTTGAAAATGCCGGTCAAGAAGAGAAAGGATATAAAAGGAACCAGAAAGGAGAGTGACAAGACCCAGAGTCATAAGAAATTAGAACCCCAGAAAATTTCATATAATCTGTAAAATACAGGTGCCCCAAACTTAGCCAAAGGAGGGCAAGCAACTGTGCAGAGCACGTGCTACAGTTCCCGAGGGGCCCTGTCTCTCAGGTGCCTGGAAATACGATCAGGATGAGGAACAAAGGAGAAATGTCCTCCTTGTATAGAAGGTCTGATTTTTATAAGAATCCCTCATCATTATGGGGCTTCTGCGGGGGGTGAGGCTGTGCTAACGAAAGCGAGACCCAGTTTCAAAACTTACAATATAATAAGGAAGAACCTTTCCTATTCTATTACAAGTTAATCACTAAAAGGATGTTGCCTATAAGCTTAAATTACACGTAATGGCCCATCCCTGGGAACCCTGCCTCCCAGGTAATGAGCGTTAAGCTAAAATACCTTTGTTTAGCTCACAGGAAACATCCTGACCAGGCCCACCTGTGAATGACTGGCGGGGGCGGAAGAAATTCACAATCCCCTCCGGAGACTTACAGGAACCAGGAAACGTTTGACTTCACTCCCTTCCCTTTCAGCATAAAAGAAGCCTGAATTCTAACGCAGGCAAGAAGTCTCTTGGGGAGCCATCTTCTCGGTCTGCTGGCTTTCCGAATAAAGTCGCTATTCCTTGCACCAAAAACTCTTATCTCAAACTTACTGGCCTGTCGTGCATACGAGCTGGACTCAGTAACAGCAATGTAAATGAAAAGACCATTATCTCTCAACGTTGCATTGATGTAGAGGGACACGAACACAGATAGTCCCCAGTGCGTTAATATGTGGCTCTTGAAGGGGTCCTGGTATTAGCACATGAACACAGGCATCTCTGACTTTCAGGAAATCCAAAGTGCTGGAAAGAAAAGGATGGTCTCAGCTGGTCCTCTTCTGATCCGCCCCTGCTGTCTGGCTCCTCCTGAGAAAAGCCAGGGTCATCTCTCTCTTAACAGCCAACACTCACTGAGGACCCGGAGAAGTCCAGCGCCGGGCAGTGTTTTATATACATCTTCCATCTAATCCTCACAGCAACCTCACGCTGTAGGTTATATTATTACCTTCTTGTCTTTGAGGAGGGAATACTCAGCTCAGGAAGGCCACGTAACAGGTACACGGTCTCGCCCCGTTCCTCGGGGGAGGCAGAATCCCAACACAGGTCTCCTGCTGCCCAGCCGCCTAATACCGTGCGGTCCTGCCCCCACCTTGCCGCTGACACGAGGCGCGTCCTGAAATCCGGGATCCCGCTGTGGTGAGATGGGTGGTCCACCACGCTGCTCCGCTGTGGGTACAAGGGGACCGTGCTGACACCACCCAGCCTCCTGTTCACAGTAGTCAGGGTCCGTCAAGTTGCCACAAACACCAGAGAGCGAGGACCAACCCCTTCCTCCAAGAGGAAATACAGGGCCAGGTCCCGGTGGGCCTTGAGTCACAATGTTTTCATCAAAGGATCAACCCAGAACCTTGTTTTATCTGTGTTTCTCTTTAAAAACACCTTATTTAACATATACTGTTGAGTCATTAGCACTGAACTCATGGCCGACAGCCTGTCACTCGTGCCTGAATGGAGCTCCTCTAACGTGTATTTTCTCCGTCTGGCACATCCCAGCCTTCACGCGCAGGAAGCCTAGACAGCTCTTTAGCACTGTGCTTGGAGGCAACGGGGAACAGCAAAATCACTCCCCAAAAGCACAGAAATGCGAAAAGTGTAGCACCAAGTGGGCTGTGAGTGGGATGCTCGTCGACAGTATCAGAGCCCAGGCAGGAGGCCGAGTGCTGCCTCGCTCGACCTAAGCTGAGAATGTGTGCGCACAAATATTGATTCGGGGGCTACAGATAAATTTTAGCAAGTAGGCCAGTCTGCAAATGCAGAATCTGTGAATAATGAGATCAACTGTGTATTTGTTGGTTGACTGATCCAAGGTAAAGAATCTTCTTTATTAAGTGCTATGCGCTTGAGCGAACAGTGATCTCAAGTAAAATACTGAACTAGGCAGAGCAGTGACCATGCTTTCATGCTGCTACAGATCACGAAGAGAAAACTTTCTTCCGAAGACTGCAGAGACCACTGGGAACAGCCGTGCAGTGTGTGCACTGCACAAGCCTTTCAGCTGAGGGGAGGGAGCTCCCAGCCTCTAACCAGTGGCTTAGTTCTACACCCTGTTTGGGCTGCTCTGCCCGAGAAGGGGCGCCATTTTATCATGCGTCCAGAGACTCTACACATGCTAGTGGTGGCCTCTCGAAGTGCTCCCTGAATGATTTTCTACAAACTCCCCTGGAGGCCTATGAGGTGAGCAGGGACAGGTAGCCGCATGCTGGTATTCCTGTTGGCAGTCAAGTGCTTTGTCCTGGGATATTCCAAGAGTCACTCTTCCAATGCATGTGCTCCTTTCAAGGCCGACAAACCAAGGGGTCCTCTGGGCAGTATCCATCTGTGTCGTGTTTCCTGTAGGCAATGGGATGGACCAGCAGAGGGCCAAGGCTGCCACCTGCCGGCTCAACTATTTTCCCCATTTGGGGGTTCACTCTTGATGCTGCCATGCCTCCACCATGACTGAAGAAGCCCAGGGCCGTGGATGGCAGCTGGCTGAGGCTGGCACATGGTCAAGTCTCTAACAGACCAATTTCCATCCTGGCCTATGACGATGTAAAGATCTGCCCACAGGTGACCAAAGCCCAGTGTTCCCAACAGCCTTCTGTCATTTCCACGCCGGCCTACAGATCCTGAGCAACGTATCTAACAGGATGCAGACAAAAGACAAATCCCAAGTCCCAAATGACCCCCATCCTGCCTGTGGGACAACTGCTGGTGCCTCCAACCTGTGACACCAGCATCCCTGCTCACACTCTCCTGCTTCCTGGACAGACACCACGGAGAAATCCAATCGCCAGCGGTACCCACTTTCTGACGCATCCAACCCAGGCATCCTCCGCCTCCTCCCAATACCTCTCCTCAGAGTCGTGGGCCCAGGTTAACCTCCCCCTTCCAGAGATGCTCTCTGGAAGCTCCTCTGGGCCTGTCCCCCCAGTCCGTCCTCTTGCTGCAACGATGAAAAGAACTGAACTTTGTCCTGGAGTGACTGAAGGAGCATTCCTGGTCATCTCTGATTGCTGGACTTGGATGCCTGAGAATCCCATTTTATTGGGAGGGAGAAGTGTAGACTCACCTCCAGTGGGGGCACGGAAAAGTGGATTCTAGGGTGGTTTTAGTCTTGTGTAATCTCCATCAGCAGGCCCTCCCGCTCCCGACACCCCAAACAAACATGCCATCTAGTTCCAAAACTCTGTTTCTTTGTTCCGCACACACAGCTTCAACAGGAACCCCAGCCCTGTTCTCCCAACCAAATCACCTCCCCCAAAGACCCTCCTGCCTAGAAATTTGGAAGTCTTCATTTTCTCATGCTCATTTCTCCTTGGCTTTAGATCCACGGGAGCTGCTTTGTGAATTGCCTTTACCAATAGGATGCAACAGAGGTGACACCATGCCAGTGGGGAGCCGAGGGCAGCTACTGACTGATCTCTTGGGACCCTGTCCAGCTGCCATGTGACTAAACCCAGGCTAGCTCGTTGGAGGATGACAAAACAGGTGGCCCCAGCTGACAGCCCGTCATCTGCCCAAAGCCAAGCTGCCTGGCTGCTGACAACTGATGACAGACACACGAGGAAGTCCATCCCAGACCGGAAGAACCACCTGGTGGAGCCCTGCCCAAACTGTTGACCCACAGAACCATAGCTAAATAAGGTGTTCTTGGTTTAAGCTACTAAAATGGAGGGTCCTTTGTTACACAGCTGAAGCTGACTGATACAACATCATTCCTTTAGTGCTGAGATCATTAATGATCCCTGAGGGTGGTTAGTCATTGTTACTCAAAGTAGGATGTTAGCAAACTCCTGTAAAATACTCTGTGAAAAGCAGAGTTCTGTGGTCAGTTCTGAAAACCCTGCTATTATACTTTCCATATGGAGATTCATGGTCCAAATTAGCACATTAAAAGTTCGTGAGAAACCCTGCATTTAGAAAATAATCAGACAATCACTTAGCATTTCTTGAACACTTGATTAAAGAATCCTATTGTCCACACAACACCTATGGATATCTTTCTTTCTGCAGTGTCCTGAGAAAACAGTTTGGAAAATGCTGTTCCAGATCAATAAAGGAGTCTTGATTCCCAGCCTGCAGACCACAGATCCGCTGAGAAGCCCGAGTGCTTGTAAGGGGGTCAGGTGTCTACACAGAGATGGTGGCAGGGTGGTTGCAACACCCATCAGATGGCAACCAGGCATCCCTACACTACAGAATAGATGGGGGGCGGACCTCAGCTCTTGGCTCCCAACCACGTGGAGGCTTCCATGCACCTGCTGAGATCACAGGACTGGCCACCAAGAGGTGATGTGAAGCGGCCTCTGGAAAGAGCTGAAACAAGACAAGTGCTGCCTCCGGGAGGTGGACGAGCTGCCTGGCAGAGGTCGCCAAAATCCTCTATTTACAGAAAACCAGCACTTTGTAAATACCAAGCTGCGCTATTTATGTAGCTGTTTCTCATCAATATATGTGGGAATTCTGTAATTATCACGAGTGCTCTTCAAAGGCTTCCGGAATCTCAGACACGTGAGGGTCACAGATAGAGTCGGCTGAGCCCTGCAAACCCCGTGCCCTGGGCTCCTGCTCTTTCACATGGCCTGGCTGCTTGGGTAAGAGCAAAGGGCAAGGGCAGGGCCCCGGCTGGAGCTGTAACCAGGGTCTGGCCTGATGGCCCCTCTCCTTGGGGTGTGGATGGGGGAGTAACGTGGGCAGACTGCAGGCACTCAGGGGTCTGGACACAGAGGGATGTGAAGCCCATCCAAGAATGCCCAGCCTGCCCTGGCGCTGGACTCGAGGCTGGCGACACTGCCCTGGCAGCATGGCCACAGTCCCCGGGGCTACCCCAGAACCCCCGGGTCCGCTGGCAGCTTATAGGAACTGGGAGGTTTCTAGAGCTGTGACCAGAATAAAGGCTTTGAAAACTGAGCAAACGACGTGCTCACTGACCATGCCTGGAGTCCCTTCCAAAATCATCATTTAGGTCACAGCCATGGAAGGGGGCCTCTCTCCCCACCGCCTCTGCTCTGGAGCCGTGCACCTGGGTCCAACCCCAGCTGTCACTCCTGAGCTCTATGCCCCGGGCAAGTTGCCTAACTTCTCAGCGCCTCAGTTTCCTCACCTGTGAAATGGGGAAATAATCCCTACATCCTAGGTATTATGTCACTGACCCTCTCAGAGCCTTGATCCATCACCAGAACGGAAACGAGAACAGCTCACGGGAGGAGAAGCTGATGTACACACAGTGCTCTCAGAGCATCTCACCTTCCGTTACCGTGTGATGTTTCTCAGTTCACGTCTTACAAGATGTCCGACCCCTGGGAGGCGAGGACCACGTCCCCGTCCTGCATCACTCACTTACAAACGTCTCCATAACTATTTCTTTGATTCAACCCGAGATATTTACACAACATTGGTCTAAACACGATGTCAGCAATTTGCTCCCTTGGACCATTTACTCTGCCAAACCTCAGTTTACTCATTTATAAAATGGGAGGATTAAGGGAGGAGGTGTGAGGAAGACTCTGCATGCTCCTCCCCATGTGGTAGAGCACCAGCCAATGCCATTCCCACTCCCCCTTCCCTTCACAGCCTGGAGCAGACCAGCTGGACGCCGCGTTTGTGCATTGTATATTCACAAGTACCGCGGTGCTCTCTCCCGCTCTCCATTGTCAGCATCTTAATGGGAGAGAAGAAGTTCGTAACTACTTGGTTGATTGTTTTTCTGAGCTTCTGGGAAATTCTCTGATGTACCTGGACCACCGCCAGGCCCACTGATGGCTGAAAAATGATGCGGGAGCATTAGTGGCCTGTTACCCTGGTGGCTGAGCTTCAGCTGAGCATCATCGGGGGACCTTTCTGTCCAGCTCACACCCTGATGCCTTGGGTTCGTGCACAGGTAACGGACTGCAGTATACGTACCACCGGCAAACTGATTCTGGAGTTGTCTAGCATCTTGCCTCTAGCCATGAATATTATTTGGGGGGCAGTGGCTCTTGTTTCTCTACAGAAGTCCTGCTCCTTATATGAAGCAGCTGTGGGCCTTTGTTCCGCCCACACTGGTCACGTGACTTGATATAATGCCAGGGCCATGGAGATGAGCCTGTTCTCTTGTGACAAGAAGGTACAGAGCCTCCAAGAGTGCCTGGCTGTACCCCAGTGCTGCAGCTCCCAGCCACCACCTGGCGAGTGTCACTTGGACAATAATATCAATGCTTCTTTGTGTTTCCAGGCAGCCCAGGCCTCCTCGGAAGGGGCTGAGTCCCAGGGAATCAGACCGTGTTGCGGCTGACCAGGGATGGACGCTTGAAGTCACTCGTGAGCCCTTTCACCTTTCTCTGCACCAATTGTGGATCTTGGAGTTGGACTGAACCTTGAGAACATTTTTCTCATTTAAAGGTGAAGAGGGGCTTCCCTGGTGGCGCAGTGGTTGAGAGTTTGCCTGCCCATGCAGGGGACGCGGGTTCGTGCCCCGGTCCGGGAAGATCCCACATGCTGCGGAGCGGCTGGGCCGGTGAGCCATGGCCGCTGAGTCTGCACGTCCGGAGCCTGTGCTCCGCAACGGGAGAGGCCACAGCAGTGAGAAGCCCGCATACCGAAAAAAAGAAAGAAAAAAAAAGGTGAAGAGGCCAAGATCTGAGAAGGGCAAGTGACCTACTCAAGGTCATAGAGCTGGACAGTGGTAGCTCTGGGACAGAATGACCCACTAGCACTGAGCCATCATGGAAATCAACAAGCTTAAGATACTGACCTCCTCATCCAGCCACACTCTCTCTCCTTTGGTGAATGGTGCCATCGCCCATTTACCCCAAAGACAAATAGAGAGAGACCCTCAACTACTCAGACTAACAGAGACTACTCAACTGGTTTGAAGACATTCAAAGCGGCATCGCTCTCCTGTTGATGCCCAGCAACTGCTACTTCTTTGCACCTCGTTAGAAATATCACAACGGGAAACACTCTAGCTTCTGCCGTATCTTACAGTGCAGGACATCTCCTTCCCTTCCCATGCTGCGTCTCCATGCCAACACCATCACTAGATCACGCAGAGAAAGACACACTCACAAAAGAGCTTTCTCCTTCCTAACAGTTTTTTGTTTTGTTTTGTTTTGTTTAAAACAAGGGCCAGCTAATTTTATAAGGGATGACACAGTAAATCATCTCGTTAGTCATACTGAGTTCTTTCTAGTTTGGACAGATTCCTCTCTGAACTGACTTGTCTATTTACTATAGGAAGGGAGACAAGAGGATCCACTTTTTGCCATTTTTGGTATAGAAAAATCTGGTTCCTTTGCCAGCAAAGAGTGGAGCAAAACTTTCAGGCGGCGGGTGGTTAGGGAGTGTCCGCACGTGAGAAACGAGGAGTGTGTAAAAAACGCACAAGATGGCAGGAGAGATGGTCAACGTGGAATCGAAGGAAGGGGTGCACCCAGGTACCCAAGGTGGAACGAGCTTGAAATGTTTAAGGAACATGAGGAAGGTCTGTGGGGCGGAAGTGTGGTGGGCGGGTGGGGGGACATGAATTTGGAGAGGTGGGCAGACCCAGAACATGCAGCCCGATCCCCACGTATGTCTTTAAAGCACTGCCTGGAGCGTAACGTGGAACGTGGACATGAGCGGGGCATGCTGGTCCAGGGGAGGGATGATGATGGCCATGCCAGCAAAGATAGACAGGAGACTGGGATAGAGCCACAGGTTAGAGATGGAATGGCCGGGACTTGCTGATGGGCAGGGTGGGAAGGAAAGAAACCAAAGCTGATTCCTAAGATTCCAACCTGAGCCACTCAATGGACGTCGGGAAGGATTTCTGAGATGGCCAAGCCAAGGGGCAAGAGGGTTTGCAGGGGAGAATGAAAGGTTGCTGTCTTTTAAAAACTCACAGCTCCATTTCAAACTGTATTCCGACTCCATGTAAACCTACGCTCCCTCTTCAATGGAGTTCTGAGTTGCCAAGGGAGAGATTAAAAACAGACAGACATACACACACCCCTTTATTTATCCAGAATCCTACTTTAAGTAATCCTGCCTGAGATGTTAAAATTTCTTTCCTATTGTCTTTTGAAAGAGGGTTACGGTATCCATAGATAAGCATCTGTGTGTGTCATGTGTGCATTCAGATGTGCTGTATGCGCACATGGGCCTGGGGATAAAATTACCCTCTGGGACCCGCCCTCTGCAGAGGAGAGTAAAGGGTTTTGCCTCAAGCCAACTCTGTAAAACAGGAAAGCAATGAAGTCAAATGAAGCTGGGCCTGTGTCCAGGAGGGGAGGAGAGGACCCAGCACAAGACAAGACTGCTGAGCCCATCACAGCTTCAGACACTGAAAAGCATTCTAACTGCCCAACACACACGTCTGCCTTCAGCCCTGTAGTCCACAGCGCTGAGGAAAAGACAGCTCTCACAAGTTCAAGAGGCGAAAGCAATACATCCTCAGGCTCCTACCCTTGTACGGAGCGCTAATGAAATAGCTCACAAGACAGATTCCATGATTACCTTTGGAGTCCACTCCCGGGCATGGAGCAGGAAGTCCTCAGTATTCTGAGGGTACATCACAAGGATCCACAAAGAGCATCCCAGCCACAGGCCCAAGGATGAGGCCACGGCTGGACCTAACTTGCATTCTTGCTTTGTGATTTCCAGGTGAAAGAGCATTGCATCAAGAAATCTATTTTTAAACAGCTGCTAGTATCCTTGGGAGAAAGGTGAAGCGCACCTTAGGAAACAAGACTCTCAGAGAAAGCATCACAGGTGTCCCAGGAGCCGAGGACACACACGTTGGTTTAGGAGTAGCGTAGGTGGGCGCCATCTTGGTCCCCGGCTGACAGTGAGTGGGAAGGTCGATGACTGACAGTTTATTCCAAATAGCCTCTAAGCCAGCTCCTCGGGAACGGGTCCCAAATTCCCCAATGAAAGAGGGGGTGCTTATTGAAAGGGCAAGTTATCTCTGGGGGCCCTTGAGGTTCCTTAAAGTGTGAGGACAAGAGAGAGCTAGCAATGGGAACAGTTCCAGAAAATCTTCAGGAGCCTCTGAAGAGGGTGAGACACTCTCTGGATCTCAGGGAAAGGGAGGGGAGTGGAGTCCTGGTGTCTGAGACACACAGGCCTGGCTCCTTCCGCGACATCCCAAACCCCGCCTCTGCCCATTCCTTAACTGATAACACATTTGGGTGGTTTTCATACGCAGGCGCTGGCTTTGGTTGCTGAAATAATAGCTCGGTAGATAGAGGCCAACACTTCAGGGAAAGAATTTAACTTAATAGCGTCAGAGAACACTGTGATTGTCATCAATGACATGTTTGTTTAGATGCTACATCTTGGTACAAATGTTCAGAAAGGATGCTGACTCATTGTGAAGTTGGGAAACAGACACAGCTCTGCAGGGGAGAGTCTCTGCTGTCCCTGGATCTCTGCAAAGCCCAAGCTACCTGGCGCCACTGACATCGTGGAGAGAGGCGAGGCATGTAACTGGGGTAGGTGGCATCGGTGTTTTTGCTTTAATCTACTCTCTCCTGCCTTGTACTCTGGGGTATCTTGAGCATTTAACTCAGGACACATCTCTCAATAAAGTCCATTCCCAAAAGGTCATCTCATTATACTCAGGATTGATGGATCACCCAGCCTTAAGAAGCATCGTGTTATTTTCATTGCTTTACTCTTACCCACCAGCCTAGTGGGCAGACCCTACACTCAGTAGCCAAGATATTAAGCACACGTCACTCATTCACTCGTGCACACCCCACGCCTTGGATAAGCTGTCCCTGCGTGCAAGGTGCCGTCAAGGCAGCGTGGCCTCCGCTCACTCACACTAACCCGGGGAGGGGGAGAGGTAAGACGCACCGTAAGAGGGCGGCCTGCGTGACAGTCCTTGGGAGACAAACAAAGAAAGTGGCGATTCAGAGCAGGGGCAGATCTGAGCCAGTGAAAAGTCCCACTTTTCCTTATGGGAAGTAAGAGAAAGCTTCAAGGAGGAGACGGCATCCAGCTGGAGCTCAGAGGAGGATTCCAAGGAGACCAAAGGTGACAGCGGCCTGGCCAGGAACTGGGGGCAGGAAGGCCCTGGCATTCCTTGGTGGGTGAGGAAGAATCTGATTTTGTGAGACTGATATATGAGTGCAGAGAAGCAGGGAAAAAAAGACAAATGGCTGGCACATGGACGGTGGGGACACTCTGAAATAAGAATAAGGAAAATGACTAACAATTACCCAGCCCTTTCTAGCACCAGCCTGTGATCTAAGCGCTTGGGAGGATGGATTTCTTTCACCGCCCCACACAGAGGGCTTTCTGATGCAGACACTGTCATTATCCTCGTGTTAATGAAAACTAAGGGGAGGGAAGTAACTTGCCCACGGCAACGTACCGAAAGAGCCATGAAGCTGGCATTGAACTCAGGCCCTCGGACCGTGACCCAACCCTGCCCCAGCCAAGCTGGCCCTCTGGCCATGCGGACGTTGCTGGCGGGACAGTCCTGAGCAAAGCAGGACCTGGACATCGCATTCGACATGTCAATCTGATGCTGTGGTGCTTAATTCTAACTGGAAGGGAGGGGCCTGCAGGAGGCTGGAAGATCACTGTGATGGTGACTGTCCAGGCAAGAGGTGACCGTAGGTGGATCCAGGGAAGAACAATGAAAATGATGGTTAATGTTCTGTGCTTGGCCCTGGACCAAGCACATCACACGCCTTATCTTAACCCACAGCGGAACTCCGATGAGGGCGCGGCTAGCCTTAGCCCCACACGCAGGTGCGGACACTGAGGCCCCGAGCATTACAGACCACACAGGCAGCATGTAGTTTACACTCTCGACCTTCTCACTAATCCTGAGAGACAGGAGGACTAATAGAATTTGTCACGTCCAAAGTCAGATGCAGCGCCAGAGGAGACGCACCGAAGGAAACAAAAGCCCGGACTGGACAAGACAAGAGCCTTGCTATGCCAGAAGGAAAGGAAATGTGTGGGCTGAACAGAAAGAAAAGTGGTTGGGGCGGGGTAGGAGGGATGACACAGCACACCTGAGGGGACATGGCGGGTGCTGGGACTGGGGAGCTGCATGCTGATTCCTCTCCGTTCACTGGATGAGTGATAACATCATTTTTCCACTCCACCCACACACCTCCCTTGGTTCAGACAGACTGTGCAAAGCTGCAGGACAGTCTCCAGCCTCAGGAGTTCCCAGCCGGGTGGGGCTGGGGAGAAGATCTTGAGGGTGAGTTCAAGGCGTGGGCACAGGTGCCAGTTGGCTCCCATCTGGGGTGGCATGGCTGGCACTGGTCTCGGCAGACAGGGAGTGTCCACCATCATCATTGTTACCCACGCTCCTGGAACTCCATCCCGACAACATCCATCTATTGGCTGAGGGCTTCAGAGCAGTCGTCTCCCCCTGAAATGCAGCCCCCAGCCCGTGCCTGACAGGAGGCGGGGGATAAATACCGCAGCTCCCTCTCGCCTCAGTTTGGGTCGTCATCGGAGGCCCGTGCTCTCCATCAGCTGCCAGTCCCTGAGGGATAAGTTCCAGCGCCTGCCACAGGGTAACTGGCTGTAGCACATACCCTCCACTGGCTGCTTTCCTTCTCTGCCTCATGCCCCAGGGTGGGGTCATCCTCCAGTGAAGCACCTCCCTGGACCTTGTCTCAGGGTTGGCTTCTGGGGGGCCCCCGCCTGAGACACATGTCTGGGCCATCGGAGGTCTTTTGGTGAAGATCTGCAAGGAGGGAACGGTCCTCAGAACTGGCTGCAGATCTGGGTCCCTGGGCTGCAGAAGCTTCTGGACTTTAAGGTCAGGTTTTTGATTAAACATGAACCCCCTATCTGGAATCTCCGTGTTACACCAGGGGCAGGATGATAGAGGGAAATCGTCATGAAACTTGACAAAGAGCAAAACCACTGAGAACCAACATTTAAAACACAGGGAGTGTTTTCTGAAGCAGGAAGAAATACAATCCTGCAGGCTGTGGAACAAAAACCACAATCACAGAAAGATAGACAAGATGAAAAGGCAGAGGGCTATGTACCAGATGAAGGAACAAGATAAAACCCCAGAAAAACAACTAAATGAAGTGGAGATAGGAAACCTTCAAGAAAAAGAATTCAGAATAATGATAGTGAAGATGATCCAGGATCTTGGAAAAAGAATGGAGGCAAAGATTGAGAAGATGCAAGAAGTGTTTAACAAAGACATGAAAGAATTAAAGAACAAACACCTAGAAGAATTAAAGAACAAACAGACATGAACAATACAATAACTGAAATGAGAAATACACTAGAAGGAATCAATAGCAGAATAACTGAGGCAGAAGAACGGATAAGTGACCTGGAAGACAGAAAAGTGGAATTCACTGCTGCAGAATAGAATAAAGAAAAAAGAATGAAAAGAAATGCACACAGCCTAAGGGACCTCTGGGACAACATTAGACAAAACAACATTCGCATTATAAGGGTCCCAGAAGGAGAAGAGAGAGAGAGAGAAAGGACCTGAGAAAATATTTGAAGAGATTATAGTTGAAAACTTCCCTAACATGGGAAAGGAAATAGCCACCCAAGTCCAGGAAGCGCAGAGAGTCCCATACAGGATAAACCCAAGGAGAAACACACTGAGACACATAGTAATCAAATTGACAAAAATTAAAGACAAAGAAAAATTATTGAAAGTAGCAAGGGAAAAACAACAAATAACATACAAGGGAATTCCCCTAAGGTTAACAGCTGATTTCTCAGCAGAAACTCTACAAGCCAGAAGGGAGTGGCATGATATACTTAAAGTGATGAAAGGGAAGAACCTACAACCAAGATTACTCTACCCGGCAAGGATCTCATTCAGATTCGATGGAGAAATCAAAAGCTTTACAGACAAGTAAAAGGTGAGAGAAAGCTTCACAGACAAGTAAAAGGTAAGAGAATTCAGCACCACTAAACCAGCTCTACAACAAATGCTAAAGGAACTTCTCTAAGTGGGAAACACAAGAGAAGAAAAGGACCTATAAAAACAAACCCATAACAATTAAGAAAATGGTAATAGGAACATACATATCGATAATTACCTTAAACGTGAATGGATTAAATGCTCCAACCAAAAGACACAGGCTTGCTGAATGGATACAAAAACAAGACCCATATATATGCTATCTACAAGAGACCCACTTCAGACCTAGGGACACATATAGACTGAAAGTGAGGCGATGGAAAAATATATTCCATGCAAATGGAAATCAAAAGAAAGCTGGAGTAGCAATACTCATATCAGATAAAATAGACTTTAAAATAAAGAATGTTACAAGAAACAAGGAAGAACACTACATAATGATCAAGGGATCAATCCAAGAAGAAGATATAACAATTATACATATATATTCACCCTATACAGGAGCATCTCAATATATAAGGCAACTGCTAACAGCTATAAAAAAGGAAATCAACAGTAACACAATAATAGTGGGGGACTTTAACACCTCACTTACACCAACGGACAGATCAACCAAACAGAAAATTAATTCCGAAACACAAGCTTTAAATGACACATAAACCAGATAGATTTAATTGATATTTATAGGACATTCCATCCAAAAACAGCAGATTACACACTCTTCTCAAGTGC
>NW_020174038.1:1929561-1933554 GCF_003031525.2 Neophocaena asiaeorientalis asiaeorientalis | reverse complement strand
CTGATGAAAGAAATTAAAGATGACATAAACAGATGGAGAGATATACCATGTTCTTGCATTGGAAGAATCAATATTTTGAAAATGACTATACCACCCAAAGCAGTCTACAGATTCAATGCAATTGCTATCAAAGTACCAATGGCATTTTTTGCCAAACTAGAACAAAAATTCTTAATGTTTGTATGGAGACACAAAAGACCCCAAATAGCCAAATCAGTCTTGAGGGTAAAAAACGGAGCTGGATTGAAATTAGAACACTCCCTAACACCATATATAAAAATAAACTCAAAATGGATTAGAGACCTAAATGTAAGACTGGACACTATAAAACTCTCAGAGGAAAACATAGGAAGAACACTCTTTGACACAAATCACAGCAAGATCCTTCTTGACCCACCTCCAAGAGAAATGGAAATAAAAACAAAAATAAACAAATGGGACCTAATGAAACTTCAAAGCTTTTGCACAGCAAAGGAAACCATAAACAAGACGAAAAGACAACCCTCAGAATGGGAGAAAATATTTGCAAACGAATCAACAGACAAAGGATTAATCTCCAAAATATATAAGCAGCTCATGCAGCTCAATATTAAAGAAACAAACAACCCAATCCAAAAATGGGCAGGAGACCTAAATAGACTTTTCTCCAAAGACATACAGATGGCCAGGAAGCTCATGAAAAGCTGCTCAACATCATTAATTATTAGAGAAATGCAAATCAAAACTACAATGAGGTATCACCTCACACCAGTTAGAATGGGCATCATCAGAAAATCTACAAACAACAAATGCTGGAGAGGGTGTGGAGAAAAGGGAACCCTCTTGCACTGTTGGTGGGAATGTAAATTGATACAGCCATTATGGAGAACAGTATGGAGGTTCCTTAAAAAACTAAAAATAGAACTACCATACCACCCAGCAATCCCATTACTGGGCATATACCCTGAGAAAACCATAATTCAGAAAGACACATGCACCTCAGTGTTCACTGCAGCACTATTTACAGTAGCCAGGGCATGGAAACAACCTAAATGTCCATCGACAGATGAATGAATAAAGAAGATGTGGTACATATATACAATGGAATATTACTCAGCCATAAAAAGGAAGGAAATTGGGTCATTTGTAGAGACGTGGATGGAGCTAGAGACTACCATACAGAGTGAAGTAAGTCAGAAAGAGAAAAATAAATATCGTATATTAACACATTTATGTGGAACCTAGAAAAATGGTACAGATGAACCAATTCGTAGGGCAGAAATAGAGACACATGTAGAGGACAAATGTATGGACACCAAGGGGGGAAATTGGCGGTGGGGGTGGTGGTGTGATGAATTGGGCGATTGGGATTGACATGTATACACTAATAAATATAAAATGGATGACTAATAAGAACCTGCTGTATAAAAAAATAAATAAAATTCAAAAAGAAAAATACATGGAGTGTTTTCTGATAAATTAGAGCATGTAACGGGCTATTTTTCCCAGATTGATTTGTTCAATGTTTGCTAAAGACTAGTTCTTTCGGCTAAGTATCAGTATCTCATTGTGTGTTTAGCTTTTGAACTTACACTTTACAGAGGAAAAAATAACTACAAAATTGTAGTCAGTATAGTACTATTATTCACAAATTGGGACTGTTGGCAAGGTCATCTCAGAGGAGCACAAAAATTAAGTTTGTTTTGTATGTAAGAAAATAAAGGAAAATAAAATAATTAGAGTGGGGAAGGGTGGACCAAGTGATAAATTAGATAAATAAGATGAAGAGAAGCATACAGCCGGCTGCAGGTGTCCAGTCCCCGTGGGTAAACGTTTGGCATCTAAGCAATGTGCATGCTCTCTCCCATCACCATTTGGGGCTCCTCATAAGATCCAGTGTGACACTGTCTGCTCCAAAGCTCATTCCCCCCAAAGCTTCTTTCTCTCTTGCGCTGCGTTCAGGACGTGAACCAAAGACACAGTAGATCAACTCGTGTCGCGCCTTAGTGTGTGCCTGTCCAGAAGGGGCTGGAGTCTCAGAATTCTGCATCTCCTGTAGCCTCATGGGTTTTAGAGAGGGAACGGATATGCATAATAATAACGGCAGGTGATATCTCTTCAGCCTTTGCCTCAGAAGCAGAACTGGATTCCAGGATTCCAGTGCAAGTCTTTTAACTGGGAGGGGGGAATCTCAGGAAGAGCCCCCCGGAGAAGAGCAGGAAAATGAGTTGGGGAAGAACGGGCAGCTCGTCAAGGTGTGTTATCCAGCAAGATGCTGGATGGGCACCTAGAGCTTATCCCTGCTTGTACAACTGTGGGAGACAGGGTGGCGTTTCCGTGAGCACATCCGAGGCACAAGGGTATTTATTTATTCACCAACCCCTCTCTGTCTGAGGGCTACTTCTGGGGGCTGGTGACTTCCTGGCACATCTGCGCTGCCCTGCATTCTGGTAGAATGGGCTCTGGGGACCAGAAAAAGCCCAGAGTCACGGGGGCTGGATGATGGGGGTCAGGCAGGCACGCACCAGCTGTAAATACTAAGTGGGTACAGGTGGGGCATAATCCAGGCAGCGCCGGATCCTCTGCCAAGAGCTTTGCACGCCTATCTTCACGCATTCCTGAAAGCAGCCAGATGAGATGGGTGCTGCATTTACCTCCAGTGACCGATGGGGAAACTGAGGCTTGGCAAGGTGAAGCAGCTTGTCATGGCTACGCGGCTTATCGGTAGAAAAGCCAGGACTGACCCTCAGGTGGGTTTCACTCAAAGTGCATGCTCTAAACCTCCAGGCTTTCTATCCAGCTCCGGGTCCTGGAGAATCAACCACCAGCCAAGCTGTGTGCAGCCCATGGTGCCTAACGGTTAGCCCTGAGTCATCTGAACTAGGTCTCATGCAAGGAGAGGAGCGAGTAACTTAAGATCTATCGGAACATAATTTACCCTCTTTGTACTAAGCCTCTCTGGACACCAGTTTTAGCTTTGAGTTGACACTGACAAATTAGATGCTCAGCACTTTTCCAAGAGTAAACAGGAAATTCCACAAGCTCCTCTAATCATTTTTCTCTTCCAGGGTGAAATCCCTTAACTAAACACATCTACCTCACCAGTGAGCTTGTGCCAGGGCCTTGCTGACCAGATCCTGTGGGTCCCCTTAAATGTTAAAACCCCTGAGGCAGCCCCTGTCCCAGAGCCCTGGGCCCTGGGCAGAAATGCCAGTTGCACAGAGGTCTCTGGGGCACCCCCTATCCTGGTGCCCTCCAAGACGGGGCTGTCTCCCAGTGGGTCTGCCTCTGGTCCTTTGTGATGGGTTAAGCACAGGTGAGCTGCCCTTAGAGGGATGTGGGCTGGGGAGAAGGTGAAGGCTAAATAACCTAACATTTCCTGAGTATCTACTATATGCTCCCACTTTACAGATGTGGAAATTGAGGCCAGGAGAAGTTCTGTAACTTGTTCCAAAGCCCCCAGCATGTTGGTGATATACAAACTTTCTCACTCCTAATCTCGGTGTCCTACTCTCTCATCAAACATCCCATCCTGGTGGCCTGGCAGTGCCTTCTCTGCATCCCGTTTGTTGGAGCTACTAAATCCATCAGAGGCTGGGGTAAAGGAGCAGCGCCTCTTTCCTGGTGACCTTTTATTCCCGGCCACCTCTGCTTCGTGATTTTGAGTTGACAACAGAAGCAAAGGGAGGGATGATGCTGAATTAGAATTCATCTCTAGGCTTTCTAGGGGAGCCCCTTCCACTTGTGGTTATTTAAATTTATATTAATTATAATAAAACTTAAAATCAGACTAACCTCTCAGTCAGACTAACCACACTTCAAATGCTCAGAAGCCACAGGTGGCCAGCAGCCCCCGTATTGGAAGGAGCAGAGAGAGAACACCTCCATCAGCACAAAAAGTTCTACTAGATAGCGCTGGTCTATACAAGTAAAGTTGAGTCTCAGGCCCAAAAAAGCAAAAGGGTGGCCTTGGAGAGCTAAAAATAACCCCTGGGGCTGAGGTGGAGCTGGGAC
>NW_020174038.1:1901757-1928316 GCF_003031525.2 Neophocaena asiaeorientalis asiaeorientalis | reverse complement strand
CCCCTCCACCTCCTGCTGGTACCCGGCCCCTCCATCCCCTGAGAACTGGCTAGGGCATCAATTAGTTTATTCTTTGGCTCTTAACAAAAGCAATCTGGGCCCCAGGGAAGGGAGTGGATCCAGGGAAACTATTTTCCAGATATTATAATTAAACAGATAACTGGAAGCAGCCCAGCCCACAAGGAAATGATATCCACTGAGTGAGGCCCCTTCCAGAGAGCCTCCTCCCCCAGGACTGAAAGGGGATTGGAGTTCAGAGGAGTCAGGGAGAGGAAGGGAGTCCTTCCCACCTGAGATGGGGCCCTCCCCCAGGTTCCCAGGGAGCACATCCAAAGTAGCCTTCACCTCGCTCTGGGTGGGGGGTTAGGTTGGAGTTAGGGTGCAGGCTGCAAAGCCAAGAGTCCCCCTTCAGGATCCGCCCACCCTCCTGTGCTTCAGTCTCCCTGACTGAGGAAGACCTGACCAAGTGTCAGGTCGGCTGGTGACCCATGGTCTGGCAGGAAAAACACAAGGCTTCTGGGGGTTGTGAATTAAGGGACAGTGAACAGTGCGGTTGGGGCGGGGAGTGAGCAAGCAGAGCAGAGGCAGAGGACACCAGCGGGAGCCGGGGGCAGCGCGGGGGCAGAGATGGCCTAGAGGGGGCAGGACAGAGAGAGCCAGGGCACGCAGGCACTCTGCTTGGGCTAGGCGGGCAATGCCGCGACATCAAGGAAATACAGACTGGACCTAGAGAAACCACAATTGCAGAGGGAGGACGATATCTGAACAGCCTCACCCTCGAATCCCAATCACATTTCACCACCTCTGTCCCAGGGGCCTTCCTCCAGTGCCAGTTGTTTTCCTCTGCAGCTCTGGGGAGACAGGAGGTCTTCATGGAATCATGAGACAGAAATGAGCAAGTTCTTGAGTTCAAAAAGCTGATCTGGGAATAAGGGAGAATCTGGATGCAGGCTCACAGAGTGAGTTTCCCCAATTCCTAGACCAGATCAAAAACTTCCGGCGCAGAGAAGGAGGAGAGAAATGTGGACAGGAGCTGGGGGCCTGGGGAGACCACCAACCTTGGGGATCCAGCCCTGGACACCATCCTATGGGGATGCTGCAGGGACTGACATGAACGGTCCCCATTGCTGCTCCTGGAGCACCTCCCTGGGCGGGAGCCCTCGCACGATGGCCCAGCACACGGCTCCTGCCTGTGCTTCTCAAACATCCACGCTGTTGGGAGCCCATCTCCTCTCCTCACGTGGGAGCCACTAAAATGGGCACTGGACACTGGGATGCAGTGAGGATGGACATATGGACAAGGGAGTCCCCCCACCGGACAGAGCTGGCTGAAGGCAGATGGTCAGGGACCTCCTGGTGGCCTGAGCATCCCTTTGGCCACCCTGGGAAGCCTGATGTGACCCTAAAAGCTCCTCGGAGGAAGAAGTCTCTTCCGTGGGCACAGAGCGTCTAGGTTTTAGAATATAAGGATGGATGTCAGAAACATTCTCGTTGATGTTTCTTTCCTGGGCTGGTCCATGGGTGGGTCTGAGTCACTGGACCAGCTAGCAGCCCATCTTCCAGACTCACTTAGCAGAATTTGCGTTTGTAAGGCCTCCACGTTCATTTCCAGGAGTGCGATACTTTACCACCTCACACCCAAGCACGTAGAAATCTCTGCCCACCGAAAGAGAGGAATCACACTACAAATGCAAAAAGAAGGCTCAAAACTTAGGCAGACTCCCTTCGAAAGCTAACAAGGCACACAGGGGGCATTTACTTCTGCTGTGGAGGCTGATTATTAAAGACAGACCAGTCTTGAGAAAGAATCTCAAATATTGATGACTTAAAGCTTCTTCACTGGAAGAGAAAATGTGGAGCCCGGCTCACAATCGCAGAGATTCAGCTGTCTACATGCAGGACGAGCAGCAAAATGTCACAAGGTATTTATAAATCACCAACAAAGCATGATTCCACAGTTATCTACAGGCTTGTTTGTCCATTTGGGGCAGGGCCCATGAGTTTCTAGGGTGCACATTTCCTCACAGACCAGGCAACACTGCTTTCAGCATCTCAACGTCAGAACAGGCTGACTGTAAAGCAAGTTCTCAGACAAGTGTGTTTCCTCGGGGATAGGCATTGCTGATAAAGTTACACAGACGACGGATTTGCACTCTAGGAAGGAACCCATATGGAAAGAAAGTCGGAAGGACTCTTTTTCTAGTGCAGTCTCAGGCCTGAGCATTTCTGACAGCCACAAAACCAGAAAAAGCCAAGGGAAAGCTGAAGTCACAGTGTGGGGAAATTTTAACCAGAAATGGCTACGTGATTTCCACAAAGCTCACACAAAAGAGGGAAATTTTAACGAGAAATGGCTACGTGATTTCCACAAAGCTCACACAAAAGAGGGAAATTTTAACGAGAAATGGCTACGTGATTTCCACAAAGCTCACACAAAAGAGGGAAGTATTTGTGTGAAAGGAAAGAAAAAGAGAGGTAAGCTTTTTTGACAAGGAAGATTGAAGGATGGTTTGGGGGAGTCCTCGGAACCACCTGTGACCAGAGGCCAGCACCCGGCTGAACTCAGCAGCTACGTGAAAAGCCTCGGGTGAAAAGCAAGCTCACGGGGTCTGTGTGGAAAGGGGTATGTGAGTTTAGGTGCAAATGTAAAGTTTAATCGGGTTTTGGGTTATACTCTGAAAGGCTCAGGCACTCCGGTGGAGACCCCAAATCACTGCCAGTCGGTTCCTGGGGCCCTCTCCCTGGGGCGGCCTGGGGTGACAGGACACAGCTCTGGGACCCTCCCACAGAGGGCTTCCGTCCCCTCACTGGAGGAGGCCAGATGACGAGTCCCCACATCCCATTTATGATGTCCTGAGAGGTGTTCCTCAGGTACCTGCATTCTGGGACCCCCTACTCAAATGGCCCTGAGCCTTCCTCGCTGGACTTCCTGGACCTCTGTCGCCTGGCTGGGGAGCAGACTGCTCTGGGTCACCTCTGGCCATGCCTGATCCAATTCCCCAGGCGAGGAGGGATGGTGACTGGGGGCTGCTTCCCCGCACTTCCAAGCCAGCAGCCGAGTCACCTCTTGGTACCTCCCACCCTCCCACCTTAGTTTCCGCTCACTCCAGACCCCCTGGACTCGAGGGTCTACATCTTCGATCACGGGTTTCTGGTTCCTGCCTGGAATCCCTTCCCCCTTCTCCTTTGGAAAATGCCTGCCCACTTTTCAAACCCACTCAGCTGCCCTCCAGCACTGGGTGGAGCCTTCACTGCGTTCCCACGGCACTGGGGGGACCACGGCCACGCTCACACACTGTGGGAGCGGTCCAGAGGTGGGCCTGCCTACAAGACAGCGGGCTCCTGCAGGGTGAGCTGTGTTCGGGCTTTTAGAAGGGTCCAGCCCGGTGCCACCATGTTGCAGGGGCTTGGAGATGCTTTCCAGCAGGCTGAGTGCAGGAACCTGTATGTAGCTCCCGTAGCTCTGACTCACACATCTATCTGTTCACTGGCCACCGAAACAGCTCAGGTTAGCCCTGGCAGCCTTTCTTACAACCAACAACGTTCACCTGACAATTTCTAAGCGCCTTAAATGTGTTGGGTGCCATAGTGGGTGGAGGGGTAAAAAGAACAGTTTGTCTCAGTGCTGAACAATCAAGGACTGAGCAGCTTTTGTTTTGCGACTCGTCAGACGCTGCATAAGGGTTTCTCGTGATGCTCAGGTCCCCCCAGGGGGCTTATACTCTCAAGGGTAGGATAACATAGACTTGCTCCTTGACCCTGGGGAGGCCACCAGCAGGCCCACCCTGACAGGTGGAGAAGAGGGGCCCCTCCTGGGCCGAGCCCGGCCCCGTCCTGCACCTGCCTGCACGCGGACCCCCACTAGGCAGCAGGTCAGGCTTCTCCACTGGGGTCTCCTCCCTCTAAGAGGTGGGTCCGGGGAGGAGGCCTGCGCAGTCCTTGGCCATAGGTACAGGCTGCCTGGGTGGAGAATTCTGAAATTCCGGGTGCCTGGAGCGTGGTCTTGAAGGGGTGGACGCTGACCTTGGCCCCTGGACTCCCTGCCCTGTGGTTTCTATGATGCAGGGCCCAGGGCCGAGGATGGGGGTCAGAGCCAGTGATGACAAAGTGTGAAGCTGCAGGCTTATATCCACTCTTTTAGGCACGTGGGGAAAAAAAGCACCTTTAAGCAAAGGGGAGAATTACCCTTGTTCGTCTACTTGGCCTTCATGCCTGCCTGGGATGCACTGCCACAGAGGGCAGAGGCCTTACGGGGACCCTCGGCTCAAGGAGGACGAGGCGCACGGACCCTCCTCAGGACCCCGGTGGGAGGTGGAGCCCCGCCATCGGCAGATAACCGCACTGCCTTGGGAGACGGAAGCTCGTGCCGTTCGGGCCCGGGCCGAGAGTGGAAGCCTCATCTCCCACATGCCGAGGCATCAGGGCACTGAGGCTGCTGGGGCGTTCTCAGCCCGGTGACCAGGAAGGCTCCCTGGTGCCAGGGGTGGCAGCTGCCATCCACAGTAACTGCTGGGTGCCTGTAACTGCGCTGAAGGGCAGGAGGCTGCAGAGTCTGCTCTATCGTTTGGTATTTTTAGAGAATGTCTTTGCTGACAGAAGATCCCTCGTGCCTGTTTTTCAGGCAGGGTATTGGCCGGTTGGGGTGAGTGGGGAAAGTTCACCAGGAAGGGGGTCACGCTGAGGGCAGCTTATGCGTCCAGAAGGTAAATATCTTACCGGAAGCCACACACAAAGCAGGGAGCACAGAACTGGGCCCCAACCCATGTCTGGTCTGACTCCAAAGCCCAGGGTGTGCCCACTGACCTACTCAGGTCAGGTGTGGTTGGAAAAGTAAGGTCTCTGTCCCCTCCCCTGAGTCATGGTGTATGTGTGACTGCAATAGAGGCCGCTGGAAATGACGTGTGTGACTTCTAAGGCCGGGCCATTCAGGGCTGCTTCCTTGTCACCGTGACCCTCCCTCTGCAAACCCTCAGCTGCCACGTGGAGCCACGCTAGAGGGGCCACACCAAGGTGCTCTGGTCAGCAGCGCAGGCGACCTAGTCCTCTGGGCACCGCAGACACGGACAGCAAACAAGGGGGTGGACGAGCCTTCTTCGAGGGCTCCTCCAGCAGCAATGGCTCCAGCCCCAGCCATCGGTGTCACCACCAGCCGTCCGAATCGTCCCACCCCGGGCCCCGGATCCGGGGGTACAGCATCCCCTCTGTGCCCTTTCTGAACTACTGACCCCTGGAACCCATGAGAAACAGAAAGTGGTTCTTGGGTGTGTCACTAAATTTGGAGACTGTTTCCCAGCAATAAGTAACCAGAACGGAATTAAGAGCATTCCGGGGGAGAGTGAATGCCGCCGAGATGGGAAAGCACAGTGACGGACCTAGTGGAGCCTCTGCCCTGGGTCTTTCTGGTTCTGCAGCCACTCCTTCGAGACAGCTTCACCCCTGCACCCTCCCCAAACTCTCCGAATGGGGACAAGGAAAATCAAAGGCCTTCAAGCCACTGGGTCTGTGGACGAAGTGCTAGGGCAGTGGTGGATATTAAGAGCCAGAACACACTTTTATGGACCACCTACTACGTGCCATTACATTTAATCCACGAATTTAACAAATACTTTGGCCCCATCATGTGCCAGGAACAGGTCTGGGAAGGAAGCCACGCACAAAACTACGTCCCTGTTCTCATGGGGCTGATGTGTGAGTGAGGGTGACGGGCAGTAAGCAAATAACTCTATAATATCATGTCACAGTGCTCGGTGCTGTGGAGAAAAGTAAAGCTGGGTAAGGGGAAAGACAGGCAGTTGACAAAGGCTGGTTGGAAAACGAAGGCCTCCTCAAGAAGGTGGCGTTTCAGCAGAGAGAGCCCAGGCTCTGCCCAACCTCAGAACCCACGCCCTGGGCATGGGTATCAAGGAAAGAAAAATCCAGGTATCTTCCAGTGTACACACCTGTGGCCTCTTAGAAACAGTACATTTGGATACACACTTCCATATATAAAACAGATAAACAACAAGGACTAACTGTAAAGCACAGGGAATTATACTCAACATCTTGTAATAACTTATAATGGAAAAGAATCTGAAAAAGAATAGGTACACGTATATATATACACACACACAGAGATATTACGTAACTGAATCACCGTGCTGCACACCTGAAACACTGTCAATCAACTATACTTCAATAAAAACATTTTTTAAAAGTACATTTGGAGGGCTTCCCTGGTGGCGCAGTGGTTGAGAGTCCGCCTGCCGACGCAGGGGACACGGGTTCGTGCCCCGGTCCGGGAGGATCCCACATGCTGCAGAGCCGCTGGGCCCGTATGTGAACAGGAGGGGAGACTCCTCTGAGGGCACCTCTCTGCATCCCGCCCCCCAAGACCCCCGCCAAGCCTTCCCTCCGGCACTGAAGACAGGGCCACCAGAGGGGTACTTACACAGAGCACGTGGAGGACCACCGCCCCCTGTCTTCTGTCCTCGTTGGTGAAGATGTCATTGGGGAACTCGTGCAGGGCTACAGAAGGGAGAGAGAAAAACAGCTCAGTACAGGTGGCAACACTTTCAGGGCGGGAGGTCTGGGACAGCGCCGCCACCTGGATGAGGAAAGATTACATCTATATGTTCACAAATCTCTAACTGGAATTTGGTGTTTCCTCCAGATAAGAACGGAGGCAACAAACTGCAGCTGTGCTAGAAGCACCCGGGCTCTGCCCCCAGGAGACACGTTCATGATCCTCTGTCCTGCCATCCTCATGGCTCACTCATCACTTTAGCGTGAGGGTGGCTTGCAAACCGCCACCTGTGACCAAGGGTTCGTGAGAAAACACGGGAACCACGATCGTGCAGGTCTATCTTCTAACACAGTGACAACTTCATTTCAGTGGATCAGTCTCCCTCTGTCACCTCACACATCTTGCAAACACTGAAATGTTTTCCCAAGCAGAGGTCTGCAGGCTTCAGGGATTACCCAGGGGTCCGTGGCACACACAGGATTAAGTCCCTGCTCTAAACTGTCCCTCTGTCCCTCCTTTCCTTGTCCCACTCCTGCCCTGGCCCGGGGCCTGGGCTTCTTATGACTCCCTCCTGGCTCTCACTTCTATAACACATTGCCCTCCCCTCCCCAGGGAGTCCAGTACAGGGCAGAAACCACGAGAAATCATCCTTTCTGCCCACTTTCCAAACCCAGGACGCTGATGATGGCCGCTGTGGGGCAAAGCTAAGGAGAGGGAACCCTGCAGGGCAGGCCTGTCTCTCACCCTCGGGCACCCAGAGCCCAGATTTCCTGTCACCGTCCGGCCCACCTTGCGCCTGGACCTGGCCGACCCTGAGCCCCACTCCGTGGTTCTGAAGATGACAAGCCCTGCCCGCAGGTCCTTCCTGATGTGCCCTTCGTCTGTATGAACTCTCAGCGCCCGTGGGATGGGTTGGCTGCTGACAGGCCGGGATGGGCAGAGACGGAGGCTCTGAGGGCAGGACGGCCACACAGACTTGTGCAGAGTTGACAACGGCGCACGCAGTGAGCTCTGCTCCTGGCAGGCGTGGGCCCTGCACTTCGCACCCACTACGCCTCTGACCCGGGACAGAAAGCTGCTGCTCCCGTGCTGTAGATGAGGAACCCGAGGCACAGCCGGACCGGACACCATGCTAGAGGGTCCACAACGAGGACCACGCACCCAGCAGACGGGCCGGGGCCGCCCTCGTGCTGTGATCCCGGCTCCCGGCATCTATTAACCATCTTACTCCACCCGGTGACCTCTTCCTTCTGGGGGCCCCTCCAAGCAGGGGACCTGATCTGATCTAAATTCTGCCTCCACACACCAGAGGAAAGCAGGTAGGCTGTTTGTTCCTTTGCATTTCTCTGTGCAGCTGCCACGGGGCTTTTCAGCGCCGGGCAGTTCCCGGGTCAATGTGACCATCCCATTGCCCACCTACCCCCAGAAGTGGAGACTGGGTGGTTGGCCTGGTTAGCGTATTGATCAGGACAGCCGTCATCCTGGGGAAACTGAAACCAGGGTCTGCCCTGTGATGGGCGCCACACAGAACATTCACGCGTGGGGACTGCCTACCATCAGCGAGGAGGAAGTGGGAAAAGTGAGGGGGCATCGAGGTACCTCTGGTGCTGATATATGGAAGCCAGCTACTTTCATCCCTCCTACCCCACCCTGGCTGAGGGCAGCAGGTGAAGGGAGTGAAGGCCACGGTGCAGGCAGCCTTACTAGTCCGCGTCTGCAAGGTGCCCACACCATGCCAGCTCCGTCATCCCTGCCTCTCCACCAGGACCTGCAGGAATGGTTTGATCAAGGGTACTATGTCAGTATGTGATACATTTATGTTTCGAATCCAGGCATTTTGGTTTTTAAATCCCCTTGGCACTCAACAGTGAGTGGAATGACCATGACCAGGTGGATCCTCTGGGCTTTGAGTTTTGGTAGGGGAGGGTCTCGGCAGAGGCCTGGATGCCCAGCCAACCCTGGGAGCTGGCTGGGGCTCTTGGATAGGACCAGGCTGAGGGCTGTGCCCGTGGATGGGGAAGGACCCACAGAGCCCAGTGCTGACGCCGGAGGGGCTGAATGCTGTCCAAAGTCCTGGCCAAGCACGTGTTGGGCGGGGTGAGGAGGGGACGGGAGGGGGGAGTGGGCGTGGGGACCACAGCACTCTCCTTCAGGCTTCTCTTTCCTTACGGCTCAGGGACCCTCCTCTCTCTCTGGGGAGTGGGAGGCTTGGCAGTGTCCCCGTCTTGATCTGCTCTTCCTGGCCTGGTGCCTGATTCATCACCAGCCAGAAACTCCTAGTCCCCGGTCAAGGGTGTCTCCTCCTGTCGGAACCCATGACTGGCCACGAGAAAATCGGTGAAATTCTCCGTGAGATGATCCCAGTGTAGCAGTGGGGGGGCTGGGGGCTGTGAGCAGAGCAGCCGGCCCTGCCGGACCTCCTCACTGAGCTGAAGGTGGCTGGGCAGTGGCTGAGACAAAGCGTGGGTGTGTCAGGGGGTCAGCTGGGGGGAATGCAAGGCAGTGGAGAGTTAATTAAATGCTTTCAAATTGGTTTGCTTCTGAACAGCAACAGACGTCTTCTTTGGTGGATCCCAGGCATGTGGGAAGAGCGGCCAGAAGTATGCCCGGGAAGCCTCACCTGACACGGTTCCCACTCCGACCGCCCCTTCATGGCAGCCCCTCTGAAAACATGCACTGGGCTGCCGGTGAAATTATTACAATGATTTCAAAGAGCTAATGCACACCTTGCAGAGAATACTGCAGGTATTTCACGCTCCCTCTTAGAGATACATCATCTCTTGGAAAAACGTCACGAAAAGAGATTTCTTTTAACAACTGAGCTGGGGCTGTCTCCTCTTGCCCTCCAAGAGATGAGCTTCCTTCATAGGTGGGTCGCTCCAGAGCAGGCCCCCAGACAACAGTTTGAAGGCCAGCAGGTGACCCCAGGAGGGGAGTGGCGAGGTAAGATAAGAAAGGGAAGGAGCTGATACATAGGCTCAGACTTGCCAGGGCCCCTCTGGGAGCCACTACAGAACATGCCCCGGGGCTATACATGGACCCCCATCCGTCATGTTTAAGGCTGTCTTCAACACTTTAGGGCAGACCCTTAACACTTCTGCACACCTCTGCACTGGCCAAGTCAGGTGTGTTCCTGGGAACAGAGAAGGCCCTAGAGAGAGTCACAGGCGCATCAAGAAACCATCCTCGCACGTGGCGTGGTGATGCCTGCATGGTCTGCGTGGTGTCTGCAGGGGACGCCCATGATCTCCATGATCCTCCAAGCGCTCTTCTGACGGAATGCAAGGGAAGAGGGACGGGGTGTCTCTATGAATAGGAGGAAGAGCCCCTAGCTTGCTCCTGCATAACTGGCGTCAGCACAGAGCGGCGGGGCGTGGGGTGGAGGTGGCAGAAGGAAGACCCTGGGCCCGGGCCTAAAAGTCTGGGTAAACTGCCGTTGTGCTGTGCCTTCCGAGTCTAGCATGGCGGTGCCTGAGTGTTCAGAGCGCACCACAGTGGGCTGCATTGTAACCTGTTCTTCTATTAAGCATCGAATCCACCACGTTAGAATCTTATCTGGCTCATCTGCGAAGGGCAGAAGCAGACGACCCTGGCCACAGAGGATGTGTCCCGGGAGCAGCCCTGTCACCAGAGACCCACGGGGGCAGCAGCTTTGTTGGAGGGATGCCCCCAGTGCTCATGACTTATCTCATCAGCCCCTCCTATGCACCCCACACAGTGTCTACCAGTACACACGCTGTTATTTCACGCAGCGTTGCTTTGTCCAGGTTCTAAAGCAGTTTGGTATGATGGTGTTTAATCTCCCTAAGAAGGGGTCAGCCTGGGCCCCGGAAAGTGTCCTCAGTAGGGCATCTGGAGCTGTGAGGTTCACACCCAGGCCTCCCACGGTGTGGCCTTTGTTGACATGTCACTTCACCTCTGTGGGCCTCAATCCACCTGTTGGCCCATCTGAAAAATGGCTGCGGCTCCTCGTCTCCGCTGCTTCTGGTCCACGCACACAGTACGGTCAGTGCATACAGCAGGTGCCTAATAAGTGTCAGCAGGATGAAGAGCTCTGAAGGGAGGGGACTGGGACACTGACCAGGGATGGAGTGAGTCAGCCTTTCCCAGCTGGCCCTACGGTTCAAGAAAATAGCTGCCAGGGCTTCCCTGGTGGCGCAGTGGTTGAGAGTCCGCCTGCCGGTGCAGGGGATGCGGGTTCGTGCCTGGGTCCGGGAGGATCCCACATGCCGCGGAGCGGCTGGGCCCATGAGCCATGGCCGCTGAGCCTGCGTGTCCGGAGCACGCCCCAGAAACAGCGCTTTCAGAAGAGCTGCAGTTGCCCAAGAAGAGTGAACGGAGACAGGGTGGCCCGCTGGACTGGAAGACTCTGCCCAGCACTTCTTGGCCTCAGTTTCCTCGTCTGTAAAACCAGGTGGGGCCTGCAATGCGTCCCGCAGAGCTGATGGCGGTACTGATGCCATCCCAGCCGCCCTCCACTTGGCAGTGCTTCTTGCATCCAAATCCAAAAGAACCAAGGGCGTTTCTTAAGGCCTGAGCTAGGATGCTCACCATTGCTGGGAACTTATCGTCATCCTGGGACTGCTGGTTAGATTCCATGTAAGAACCCACCATGCGGAATCAGGGTTGGGTTCAGATCCCACCTATACCACTCACACGTTATCTTTTCTCCTCTCTGAGCCCACCTCCTTCATCTGTGAGATGAGGTGTGGATGCCATCCGTGCAGTGTTGCCGGGAAGAGCACAGACAGCATGTGTGAAACACCTCCCGCCATGCTTCCCGGGTACCTATTGCATTTCTTCCTAATTATAATGATGGTGGGATGCTGCCCGGCAGGGGGCCGAGGACACATTCCTCACAGTGTTGGTGTTAAAATCCACCAGTCACCAACTCCTGCCTGCCAGGCCTCTGCGTCTGTTTCCCCAGGGTGGCGTCCAGTCTGAAGGAGCTGCGTGAGTGCATGAGCCTCTGGTAAGTGCTTCCCTGTTCGGGCTGTTGGGAGCCCGAGGTTCCCTTGTCATGCTAGGAACAGCAACACATCCAGCTGAGGGTTCCCCCAAACACCTTCAAAATCCTCAAAGTCTCTCTCTCTCCCCCAATTTTCTTTCCAGCACATCTTGCCAGCCCTGGGGCGGCGGAGGCAAGCAGTGCTGTTCCCATGGAAACCACAGAGCCTGGAGGGAGCGGATTCCCCTTACCAAGGCAACGGCAATCAGCGGCCTGCTTCTCTCTCCTGGCCACTTTCCTGAGGCCTGAGTTTGATGAGTCTAAATGGAGGTTTGAAGGGGATGGAGAGTTTTTTGGGTTTCTTTTTTAATGCAGCAGGGGCTTTCACGGCATCTTTAGACGTACTAATTACGTATCGATCCAATGGAACAGCCCAAAGTGAAGATCAACACACCTGAAAAGGCCAGGCTCCCTTAAAACACCAGAGTGAAAGGAATCTGTGCGGCTGCAAACCAACACAACGCCCTTCTCTCATCCAGGGTTTTTTTTTTTTTTTTGCGGTACGTGGGCCTCTCACTATTGTGGACTCTCCCGTTGCGGAGCACAGGCTCCGGACGCACAGGCTCAGCGGCCATGGCTCACAGGCCCAGCCTCTCCGCGGCATGTGGGATCTTCCCGGACCGGGGCACGAACCCGTGTCCCCTGCATCGGCAGGCGGACTCTCAACCACTGCGCCACCAGGGAAGCCCCTGTTTATTTTTTTAATCACAAAATACCCAGAGCATCTTGATTGGCCCCTTGGGGATCGCACCAAGAATTGGGGTCTTGACACTGCCCAACTCCTCCCCTGCAGCAATGGGTGACTTCATGCTTCTCTTTTAGACGCTTTGATCTGTCCTGGTACTCCCCCACCCCTCGCCCCCGTGATGCCTGCTGCTCCCTGGTCCCCTGGTACGAACATTGGGAAACCCAGTCTGCCAGGTGTGGTAACACTCAGCCTCCCACAGAGCCTTCCCGACCCTCTTTTGGTGGCCCTGTCGTACTGTGTGTGTACCCAACATGTGACTTTCCAACAAACTGCAGTCGTACCTTGGACTCAACCACCCGGTGAGCTCCCGGAGGGCAGGACCACTCTCTGGGCAGCACCCACCAGGTCCGGGTCCACGAAAGAGAATGACAAATACCAAGTGAATGGACTCAGAGAGCCCTCCTCCCAGGACACAGCTTTTGTGTACACCCAGGACAGAATTATTAGCTGAGAAAGGACACTGGGAGGGAAAATTCAATAAAACACCCAACAACTGGATTCCAACTTGGATGGCCTTTCAGCCTGTGAACAAATATCCCATTTCTTCCTGTTCCAATACCTGGAAGGAGCACACGTGTAGGCCCGCTGCATGGTTAGATGCGGCCACGCCGTATGCTTTGGTTAATGAAATGTGAACAAAACAACAGGCTGTCTGCCCTTTCTAGGCAGACTTTCACAGCCAGCGTCTGACTCACTACCTTGCACGCTCTTGGTTAAGCCTTCATGGAAACATCTGTCAGGATGAATCTTCCATCAGCCTGGTCCCTGAGCAACTGATATCAGAATCCCACACCCCTGATGTGCACATCTGGTAGCATGAGTAATAAACAGTATTTGTATTCTTCTTAGCCACTGAGATTTGGGGCTGTTTGTTACCCAGCGTATCCAAGCAATGCAATAGCAAACATGTCCTCAGCATCCCTACAGCATTTTGCACGTGAGGCTTCAAGGCAACCTTTGGTTTCTCGTGTCTTCTCCACTAGACTGGGGAAGCGTGGGTAAGGCTGGAGGAAATTTATTCTTCTTTGTATCTCCTATGCCTACCTAAGCACCTGTAATAGACAGTTGCTTAATGAGTGTTCGTTGATCAAATGAACACATTCGTCATGAATGAAGGCCCCTGAATAAAATTACCTGCAAAAGAATCTGTGAAAGTGGATGTATCTACAACTTGAAAAGTTTCAGGCTCACCTCACACTGGTCAGAATGGCCATCATCAAAAAATGTATAAACAGGGCTTCCCTGGTGGCGCAGTGGTTGAGAGCCTGCCTGCCGATGCAGGGGACACGGGTTCGTGCCCCGGTCTGGGAAGATCCCACATGCCGCGGAGCGGCTGAGCCTGCGCGTCCGGAGCCTGTGCTCCGCAACAGTGAGAGGCCCGCGTACCGCAAAAAAAAAAAAAAAAAAATGTATAAACAATAAATGCTGGAGGGGTGTGGAGAAAAGGGAACCCTCCTACACTGTTGGTGGGAATGTAAATTGGTACAGCCACTATGGAGAACAGTATGGAGGTTCCTTAAAAAACTAAAAACAGAACTACCATATGACCCAGCAATCCCACTCCTGAGCATATATCCAGAGAAAACCATAATTCGAAAAGACGCATGCACCCCAGTGTTCATCGCAGCACTATTTACAATAACCAGGACATGGAAGCAGCCTAAACGTCCATCAACCGAGGAACGGATAAAGAAGATGTGGTATATATATACAATGGAATATTACTCAGCCACAAAAAAGAACAAAATAATGCCATTTGCAGCAACATGGATGGACTTAGAGATTGTCTTTCTGAGTAAAGTAAGTCAGACACAGGAAGACAAATATCATGATATTGCTTATATGTGGAATCTAAAAAAAAGGGTACAAATGAACTTATTTACAAAACAGAAATAGAGTCACAGATGTAGAAAACAAACTTATGGTTACCAAGAGAAAAGGGGGGGAGGGATAAATTGGGAGATTGGGATTGACATTTACACACTACCATATATAAAATAGATAACTAATGAGAACCTACTGTATAGCACAGGGAATTACTCAATGCTCTGTAATGGCCTAATTGGGAAAAGAATCTAAAAAAAAAAAAAAGAGTGGATACCTGTATATGTATAACTGATTCACTTTGCTGTACACCTGAAACTAACACAACATTGTAAATCAACGATTTTCCAATAAAAACTTAAAAAAAAAGAACAGTTTCAGGGCATTTCAGGCTCAGTGAGGCTGAGCAGAACACAGGGGTACAAGGGGGAGCCTGATGGCAACAGGAGGGTGCAGGCTGCTGTGAGGTCATCAATGGAATTTGCGTCTCATTCTAAGGACTGTCAATAACAAGGGAAAATTTATTAACAAACCAAATTGTGCAAAAGAAAAAAGTACTTATTTAGCCCTTACCATGCATACTCTGGGTACTGTACTTAACCCCAGTCCCAGAAAGATAAAGGATGCACAGTCCTGATCATTGAGGATTTAACAGATGAGTGAACAAAAGGTTAGGCTGGAAGCAAGGGAAGCCTCAACTCTGAAATCACACCAATAATTTAAGCGTCCTGAATTGAAGCACAGAACTAATCTTTATGGAGTACTGTAAATATGTATTTACCACTTTTTCATTGCTTCTACGGGATAGGAATCATTATCCTCAACGTATAGATGAGCAAACCAAGGCCCAAAGAAGGCAAGTAACCAGCCCATGTTCACACCATGTTCATGGAGGAGCCGTCCCGTCATAGTTGAGGTCTGACTTTCTAGCATGTTGGTCCCTCTGTATTAGAAAAGGCAAATGGACCATTTTTTTCCCCTTGACTTTTAAGGGTGCAATTCCTCCCTTTCAAAAGCCAGAAATGAAGTCCTAGACTCAAATGGGTGGATGTGTGTGTGGAAGCAAGACGGTGGATAACACCTCTGTGAAGGAGGATGTAACACGGGTCATGGCAACCAGAAGCCTCAGTCTAGGGCCCCTCAAACTATTACTCAAAAAGGTAGCAGAGTCAAATTCACTGACAAAGGTCGTCTCAGCCAAATGCTTATGTGGTGACATTTGCTTAGCACAGGAAGCCAGGGTTTTATAAGAGCCTGAACACCTGGATTTGAAGCCCTCCTTCACCACTCATGAGCTCTGTCGCCTTGGAAAAAATCCCTGAACCTTTTCCCGTCTTAATTTCTTAATGTGCAAATGAGAGAATGAAAACAATAGCAGTTTATACAGTTATTATGAGGATTAATTGTGATGATACTTATGAAATATGCAGTACCTAGAATCAGGTAAGTAATGATTAAATGGTAGGTCCTTTTACTCTATTAAATAATGGAGAAGGAGAAATAGGGGCAGGAGGTGTTTCCCAAGGCATCAATGCCCTGCCCACCTTCCTGGGGTCCTACCATTTTCAGTCTGGGTAACCCCCAGCACTTGCATCTCTTTGCCTGAGGACTTTCTCCAAAGCTGAGGATGGGAGCTCTGCCCAGATCCTGCAGGCTGGATGAGCTGCAGAATCTCTATGGCTCTTTGCCCCAGGAGAAGCCCTCCACCAAAGTCTGATGGGAGGTGGGTGTATAAGTACCCCAGCTCCCTCACCGCGTGGCTGAGAGAACTGAGGAGTATTCTGTGCTGTTTGCTACAGTTCTCAGCGGGATTAAGGTCTAGCTACCCAGAGTGACAACTGGTTTTGTAACACTCCTTTGATTGGCTGCCTTCCCCTCCCTGTCTCTTTTCCTGACTCCCCTATCTAAACCATCTCCAAAATAAACTTGTACTTGAGTTTGCCTGAGGGCCTACTTCTGGCAAATCCACATTTAGACAGAGGGAGCTAGGAATTTTGCAGTCTTGCACCCCTCCATTTCAACAAAGGTTAGTCTTTCCAGCAGAGAATTCATCCATATTCAGGTGAATCTCACCTCCAATAATGGCCTCACTTCCATGCATTTATAGAGAAGTGATGCATCCTGCATTGTGAACAGCAGCACAGAACCACCTCCCTCCTGAAGGCAGGTTAGGAGACGGTCTTTGCCCCTTTTTCATGGTGCAGAAGTTGATCCAACACCCATGACAAGCTCCTTGATTTCCACTCCAGAGCTCTTTTTCTCATGTCCATATTGGCAAAAGATGTTAAACAATCATCCCACAAGCTTTTCTCCTGGAAGGGAACAGACATTCTTTGCAACTGAAGAACCCCAGTCATTAGTTACATAGAATTTTGGTCTGGCAGGGCCCTGAAATGTAATTTGATGAACTAGAAACATATTTCTTTATCAATAATAAAACACCAAGGCACCCACGCTGCTCAAGTGCCTGGGCCAGCAGCTACTGTAGAAAATACAGTGATCCCATGAATAATGCTGTGTTCTCAGGCCACAGGCATGGCCGCAGAGGGAAGGAGGCCTCTTTGCAGAGGCAAGAGGCTACCACTCGCAGTTGTTGCTCCTGTGGGGTCATCACGGCTGTGTCAGTAATGAATTCTTATTAAAGGAAATGAAATATTTATGGTAAATAGCTCTGTGGTGTTCAGAACTTTATGCTCTCCTTGGGCTGCTCTGTTCCTCAAAATGCCCCTTGGTGCCCTTGGTGCCAATGGCAGAGACAGAACATTTGGATGGATGAGCTGGGGTCTGACCCAGGTATTGCATCTCTTGTGTTCCCATGTCTGCTTCTTGATCCAGAGAAATACAGACCAACAGGTGGGTTTCTGATGTATGCAGAAACCCACTACACGGCTCCGACACACGAGGGTTGGAAAGAATGTTCATTCCTTCTCAGCACCCTTGGAGAAGATGAGCCTAAGTGAAAAACTTTCTTAGGAGAAATGTCATTAAAATAGTTATTTTTGAATGTAACAATTCCCTACAGGAATCTATGTTGAAAACGTTCACTCTTTAAGCATTTATTCTACTGAAGATGAAGTGTGCATGCCAAATGACTGGTAATTTCAAAATCAGTGATTTTTTAAAATGTTAACTCATCGCATTTCAGAGCTAGAAGCAACCTTTAGTGTTCTATTGGTCTATAGATGGAAAGGTAGTTAGCAGAAGGATTTGGTGAGAAGCACTGTTAAAGTTCTCCTCTGCTTCCCCTTTCAAAACCTGCTTTCTTTTTCTCCATGATGTTATTCCATGATCATCAATTTCAGGGATAGAAAGTAGACCTCATCTCATATGTTCATCAGTTTATTGGTAATGACTGACTGTTAGGCTGCATCTTAGATGGGGTTCATTGTGGTAGAGCATCGTGATCTGCTAACAATGTCTGCCATGGTTATGGGAGAGGAAACGGGGGCATGTGTGCTTCTTATTTCCCTGCACTGAAGCTTTGCTGATAAAATCCTAAAAAGAAAGAATAACTGGCCCTTGTTACTCCTGGTAATAGTGATAACTGTCATTTCCTTTGATCTGCACCTGATTTCGAGTATAATCCATTGAAAAGCTGGAGGGAGATTAAAAGTGCTTCAATAATCAATTATATCTCAATTAAAAACAACATATTCAGAACTCATACTGAAAAAAAAAGTTTCAATATGATCACCCAAATATGCCAAATATATTCAAGCAGATGTATTAGGTGGTTATCCATTTATAAAATATTATCTTGAAATCTAGTCTATAATAATGAAATAAATATCTAAGAAAACTCACAGCTAGTTGTAGGAAGAGATGTAAATAAATAGACAAACTATTGGCTAATTCAGTTGGCAAAATACAAGCTGTATTTACTCTTAATTTAGTATTTGGCAACCCCTGGACTCTCCTTGAGGGAAAACGAAGATGTTACCTGGAGGAAACCATTTTCCCTTTACGTTACCATACATTAGATACTTTTGACAATTTACCTATGGTTTGGGGTCAAAACACTCAGGGATCTTCTAGATACACCAGAAACTCTTTGAAGGGTAGACTAGAACTCAAGGCTTTTTTTGTTGGATCATTAAGTTTGTGCATCCAAAGTCTAGATTCCAACTATCATGGATCCATCTTTTGGAAAATAACTGTCACTGAATATGAATGAAAATTAAGAGGAGTGTAATTAATCCTAAACAAAAAGTAATTCTTATAGCCATTTCTCTCCATTTTCTTAGCCCATCACTGGGCTCAAGTAGTGGCACATTACAGCTTTGAGTGAAAGAGACTAAATGCCTTTTGATTCCACAATGGACTCTGTTCTCCAACTAGGCTCTCAGGGTATAGACCAAGGATATATATGAACTGATGACAAAAAAGATATCTTAAGAAAGCCTTGTGCTGTCTTGTATTTAGCAGAGCAAAACTGGCCACAGTTTGGAGCGGGCAGATCAAAGCAAGAGGATCTAGAATCTACTTGGGGTGTGTCTAGTAATTTTTGACTGTATATTCGACTGTACAGTCTTCCACTCTGCTGTCTTCCACTGAAGAGTGCTGAGTTTTGTTGGAACAGAAAGTTAAATTAGTGGTGGGTCATCTCTGGTGCTGGTCTTAGGCTTTTTTCTAATAAAGGCTATTTTTATTATATTCTTGGTCCTGATATATGGTCCTTAGGTTTTCAATGGAAAGCCTGAGCTGTTTAAGCAACCCTCTTTAACTTTGGCGACTTGAACTGCAAACTCTGTCTCCCCAGCGCTGGTGGCTACTGAAATCTCTACTCGGCAGTTCCAGCCTTTCAGCTGCTGTTCCCCAGAAAGTGCCTGGAGTTTCCCCGAAGGCATGCATAATTTTGGGGTCAGTCAAGAATTTGAGGGGAATTTATATGCATGTTTTGGGCTCTCCCTCTGTGAATTCTTCCTTTCTGGGATGTCCCCCAAATTCCAGCTGCTTGGGAGCTCCTCACTCTAATCTGACGTCTCAGCCCAATAAGATCACGGGTGTAGCTCTGCTAGAGCTCTATCCCCACACAGTGCACATCCTGGGAACTTGCACTGGGAAAAGCCAATGGGTGTGGTCCTCGCACAGTGTGGTTCCCTTCTCTGAAACATCATAAACCCTCCAGTCTCTGGCTTGCTTTATTTATTCACTTTCCAGAGCTTTTAAACAATTGTTTTTCTTTATTCTGTTCAGAGTTGATAACTGTTCCTACAGGAGCATTAATCCAATGTACCCAATGATGGGAAGTCAAGTCCAGAATAGATCCTAGATCATAACCTGCTGCAGAAAATTTCCAGTGAACTAAATGCACGTGACACGTTCCCCAAACTTGCTACTAGCTGCATTAAGTCCTCCATGGAACTAATGCAGCCCGAAATAACTGTGTGACCCACTGGTAAATAGCACGCTGGGGAAAGTGAAGGAAGGTCACTGGATGGGCTGGCAAGTTATGATGAAAGGGCTGGGAGGTGACCTAATTTCATACCAACTCATACGGTTAAACCAAGGATTGGACTTAGCGCACTCAGTACAGTGAAAGATTCACGAAGAGATCCTGCAGGCTTCCAAAGCCCTCAGCTATAAATATTTCAAGGTCAAGGCCATCCAAAGACGCATCTGTGGCAGTTCTGATGTCTCTGAAGGTGATGCCCGAAGGCTCAGAAGCAAGAAAGTGTGTTAGGAGGCAAAGTGCTGTCAGAACCCAGTTAACAGCCAAGGCAGGGAAATCACATCCCACTTTCCTTTTGGTGTCTGGAGGAATACACGTTCCCCAAAGTGTCAGATTCTGATGTCGCACATGAAGCTGGCAAACTGGAATTCACAGCAATAGAAGGCAGGTGTTTAATAAAGGCTTTCCAAGTCCAGACTAATTTATGAAGCTTCAGAAACAGAAAAGAAAAGTAGGCAGCAAACAAACTTTTGACTAAATCAGGCCATTACATAAAGCACATACAAGCAGTAAAGTTTAATATTTTTTTAAAGGAAGAAAAGGAAAATTCTGCTCAGTTCCTGAGTTGGTTGAGACCAAACTCATAAATAGCACAACCTGTGTTAAAAATAAGGCGGAAGGACAGGTTTCACTTTGTTCTGGTGTCAGAACTCCCTCACATTCCCTGTGACAAGTCAATGATTGCTTGCCCCCTTCAGAATCTAGGATTTTTTGTCTTTTCTGGTTAGCTTGTGTCTTTCTATGTGCTTATATTTCATTACAGCGTTGGTTGGAGTTGAAAACAGTCAAAGAACTCCTTAAAGAAATCAACATGATTATTTTGGGACAGGAAGACGCAGAGGGCGGTGGCATAAATTTTGTGATGTAATAAACTTCGTGATGTAATAAACTTCATCATGATGTCACAGAGGCCAGAGGCAGACGTACGCATTTACTGTCATAAACCAGGAAAAATCTTGGGCCCGTGTGAGGCAAAGGCTAATCAAAGGCAATGAACATCCTCTCTCCACCCCCACCGTCCAAGGACTGTTTTAACACGTACTTAAGGATGTGGGCCTGCAGTTCACCTGGCACACTGGACAGGTGAGTAGGGTGGGATGACTTAGCAGACTTTCAAAGGATGAAAAAGAAGTTCATATCATTACTTCTTTGACCTTTTCTCATGTAAACACCAAATTTGGGAGCATTTCATATAGATCGATGGAGAAAATCTACTGAAATAATTTTTTAAAGGAAAGACCCTTTTGATGTTTGAGATATGTATTTTTTCGGGGGTGGGAGGGAACAAATATTATTCTAGGATCGACTCCAATGTTTATTTTTCTTGCATCGCTCAAATAAATATGACCAGACTGTCAAACTTAACTGCGTAAAGATCTCTGATGTCCTAGGTAACATGAAGATGAGGAGATGCTTTTTCATCTGAAGATGGAAATGGCAAACTCCTTGGGGGTCCTGGACCAAGGAAACAAGGTCCGGCATAATCACCGGCTAATCTAAGAGGCCGGTGGTCAGGTGCCTACAGGTGGGAGGGCTGGCGAGAGCTGCGTTATCTATGACCCAGAAGCAGAGCAAATCAAGTGGCTTATTCTCAGTGATTTCAAGCAAATGGTTCTCTCCAAGGGTACAAGGTTCCTCTGAGAATGATTCAAAGACCAAAAAGACTCTGATTTCTTTATGATCACAGATGCATCCTGTAATGCTAGCAGACTTTTCAGGGACACACAGACGTTTCTCCATCCATTTAACTCAACAGTGCACGGCGTAGTTGTTACACCCACTGTGCTGGTCTAACTCTGGCAGAGGGTAACTAGGGCGCAGACCACACAGCCTTGCCCTTCTGGAGTTTGCAGCCCAGTTGAGGAAGCCAGATGTAAGTGTGCGAACACACAAACTGGAGGACAACAGAAAGCAGGCTATATCCCCAAACGTATATGTAGGTATATAAGTGCACACACATATGTGTATGTGTATATGATACGTATCAGTTGCTGAATAATAACTAACCAAAAGGTAGCCGTCTAAGACAAGCAGAACATTTTATCATTATGGTTCAGGACTCTGGGGGTTGATTGGCCCCAGGTAAGTGGTCCTTACCTCCCCACTCACACAACTGCAATGACCTAGCGGCTGGGACTGGAAACATGAAGCTCCCTCCCTCACTGCCTTTCTGGTACCTGTGCTGGGGGGACTCAGACACCAGGGGCTGGAACTGCTAGGGCTCCTGGGCACCCCTCTCTCTTCCTCAGGGTCCCTTCAGCGTGAGGGCTTCTTACACAGGCTTAGAGCTACAAGGCACGTGATTCAAGACAGAGACCCAGGAGGAAGTTGCACAGCCTTTTATGACGGATCCTGGGAAGTCACACAGAACATTTCTACCACCTTCTGTAGGTCTGGTGCTTACAAAGGCCTGACTTCCCTGATGGGGATGGGGCAGTAGACTCTTTGTCTAGATTTTTGGTGGAGGGTTGGGGGATGGACAAGATTCTGGAAGCACACGTGGTCCTGGAGTTATTGTTGCAGCCATTTGGGAAGATGAACCCTGCCACTATTTCCCTCTGTCTGAAATGATAACTTTATCTATAACTACATTAATAATTTATCTGTATCTACATGAACATGGGTTAGAGAGTAGGCGGTATTTGGGGTCAGGAACTAAAGCGCCCGTGTGAACCAGAGCAGTGCGAAAGGGCTGCACGGGGTGGATTAGTCCTGAGTGAAGCCTTGAAGAAGGGGAGGCCGTTGAGGATGCCCCTCCAGGTGGGGAGGAATCAGAGACCAAGGTGTGGAGGTGGAAGGAGCACAGCTGTCTGGGTTTTAATGAGGTGGGGACTCTTCCATGTGTTTCTCCCTGAACGAAAGCCAAGTTCTCCAGTGGAAACAGTAGGAGCTATTCATGCATGACGAGGTCATTGCTTCCCTAATGTGACCTTTACAAATTCTCACGGCTACCCGCACAGCTCTGTGCTTTACAGAGAGGGAAACCGAGGCCAGGTTCATAAAGCAAGCGTGCCCCCGAGTCAGGCCCTCTAAGGCAGGCGCCCTTTCTTCTCCACCACAGGAGCCTCTTCAGAATCCACGAGTCAGGGCTCAGCTCACACTTCCCCAGGCTCACAGGGCTCAAGCACATGCTTAGGCAAACCCTAGCTTTGTTTTTTCCAAAAGAAAAGACTTCACCCAGAATCTGAAAGAGCATGTGGAATTGCACTGAATTTCATGGTACATTAGAACCCAGAATGGGACCCATGACAAAAATTGGTCAGCTTTCCTGATTAGCTGTTTACTAAGCCTTGGGCTAGAGAAACAGAACCCTGGACTGTGTTGTCGAGTCTGGGATTCTGCTCCACCGCGCGCCTTGCAGTGAATAGTTTTCTGCATCCAGGGCTTCCTATTCAGACAGAACAATTTTCTGGCCCCTTCCAGTCCCAAAAGGGACTGGCCCAGCATTCTTGCCTCATGTAAGTGCTGGGAAAGTCTACCTGCATCTTGACATTTGTCATCGGCTGAGAATGAGCTAGGAGTCGACCTAGATTCTCCTGGGACCTGAGCTACATCCTGATGGAAGGCATGTTGGCACCTTTTGCAGGAGCTCCGTCCCAGGGCGCCACCTTATGCTTTGCACATTTCTGACCATGGGATGCTGGTACCCCCATATCTGCTTTGGTGTGTTGGGACCCACAGTGTAAGATGCAAAGAGTTGGTATCAGGGCTCCCGGAAGATGCCAGCTTACAACAGAGCGAGGTCTGACATGGAGGAAGCACTGTCCTGGCGCAGCTACCACTCCCGTGAACTCCACGGAAAGTCGCTGGGAGGGACCCGAGCCAGCCCTGCCTGTGCTGCACCCGCCTTCCCGTGGATCCGTCACCATTTCCTCACGCCAGCCTGCCAGGGTGTTTCCACCCCCAAGAGCCAGCATCCAGGGCTCCTCTGAGCCAAAGTCTCTGCTTGGCACGGCGTCCCCACCCTCCCTGGTCCCACTATTCGCTCTCCCACCAGTTTTCCAGGGAGCCCTTTCCAAATTACTCTCACATGAGCGCTCATGCCATGAGGCTCCGTTTCTGGGAAGCCAGGTTAACCCGGGAACCACACGAACGCTGCTTCTCCCACAAACATCCCCTTGATCATCCCGAAGGAATCCTGCACTCAGTCACCACGGGAATGGGATCCAGGCCACACGAGTGCAGGCTGCAGGGGTGTGTGTGGGGGGGCAACTTGTTCCCACGTCCCTGGCTGTGCGCATGGCAGTCCGTCGTCCCTTCCTTACAAATGACGGGATCCCAAATGAGCCACGCACCTCGCCTGTCTGCCCATCAGCTCCGAAGTGGCCTGTTCGTGTTCAGTGACAGGCGTTTCTTCATTGAGACCCCAGCCTGCCTGTGGGTCCTTGCCACCTGAAGATGCACCTGCTCTGAGACATGGGCGGGGAGAAGCAGAGCGGGATGGGGTGAAGCAGCGAGTGGAGAAGCCTCGGAAACAGCTACCCGTGGCCAAAGTTTCCACGGCTGGTGCCACAGATGGAGCCAGGGGCACATCTGACTTGTCTGAGCCATGAGGACTCAGTGGGATCGTCTTCTCACAGTGTCTTCCCTGGTCTTGAACACTTTCCAGACACTTCTACGTTCTCCTGTCACATCATTAAAAAAAAACAAAAAACTTCTTACCCGGAAGCTCAGATCCAAATAGCCAAACAGAATAGGATTCCTGGTTCTGTCTTGGTCTATTAGAAGCAGGAACAGACTCAGGTGACAACAGAACACCCAGCCCCAAATCTGGGGTGTGTAGAGGATCTGGATATCAGAACCTCATGGTGTGAAAGGAAATGGCAACTTGGGTTTGGGAACGTAAAAAGTTGTAAATTTTGGTGACCATTTCCAAATAACAGAAAGGCAAGTGCTGGACACAGCCTAAGTATGTTTAACGCTGCACAGTATAAGTAAGTGGGTATTACGCGAGAACCATGGTAACGGTCAGGGGGAGGGCCAGGCATATACAAGGGAGAAAAGGCTTGAAAACATCTTTCACACAAAAGGTATGGACCACACATATCTTGGCCAGTCTTGCCTTTCCTGGGGGAAACTGCATTGCTATAAAGTGAATGAAATCAGCTCTTTTTATGCCCTGATTTTTAACAAGCCTGGATGAATAGCTGACTGCTTACGTCCGTGGCTGGCGGTGCTGGGTCCGAGGGAAAAGCTATAATGCTTGACCAGCTACATTCACTTGTGTATCCACCTTCCTCCCCATCCCTCTACAGAACCCATCTGAAACCTGCTAAGGTGTGATGGTCTGGAAAGGAAAGTGAACCTCTCACAGACAGATGAGTGGTGCTTCCTTGCCCAGGTGACAAGAACTTGTAGTTTTACTATAACCAGTCCAGGTGAAATCAAGCAGGACAGCATCCCTGAGGTGGATGCTTTCGGTGGCAACCTAGGTGTCCTCCACTGGGCTGGGGCACCCACCACCCGCTTCCATGAAGGTTGAGGGCATCCTCCTGAGAATTGCCCTCTGCTGATGCGAGACCCCTCACCCTAAACGCCTGGAAGTTTAAGCCCTTGCTTCAAGAGCAGTGTGCAGCCAGCCCCTGCCTCAAGGTGGGATATCTCCACAGTGCCATCCATGCCCTCTGGTCCCAGATCAGGCTGAGGCCAGCATGCAGCTGAGAATACGCCTTGGCTGACTCTTCCTCCTGAGCCTGTCTCACTCCCCTTTGCATAAGAACAGTCCATCAATAAATCAGTATTTCAGGGGCTTCCCTGGTGGCACAGTGGTTGAGAGTCCACCTGCCGATGCAGGGGACACGGGTTCGTGCCCCGGTCCGGGAAGATCCCACATGCCGCGGAGCGGCTGGGCCCGTGAGCCATGGCCATTGAGCCTGTGCGTCCGGGGCCTGTGTTCCGCAACAGGAGAGACCACAACAGTGAGAGGCCTGCGTACCGCAAAAAAAAAAAAAAAATCACTATTTCAGGGACCCAACCCAAGACAGCCTCTTGAGTTGGCTTTTGCTCTCAAGTCTCCAAGGGAATGAGGTCTCTCACTGAAACGTAAAATGCACACCCAGGGGAGAGGTGAGTGCCCGTGCCCTCAGGGATGCCCAGAGCAAGCTTCACCTCTTTCTCTCCCTCCGAATCACTGCAGCCCAGAGCTGGACCAGTGGTTCTAACTCTTTCTGTTCCGAGCGAAGCCCCAGGCCTGAGCAAAGCTGCAGTCCAAGCTGTGTGCCCTGGAAACCGACAGATAGCACAGAAGCAGATTTCGATTTGGCACCAAGAAACAATTCTGCTTCCTGCCGCCCCCCACCACAAACATCCCTGGAATAATTAAAATTGGGTAGGATTTCCTTCCCCCAAATCTCCCTCTGAAGTGGGATTCTGGGGAGATTTTATATTTTAATAAGAAATTTATTTCCCAGATGATTCCATCACTTGGAAGGTAATGAATTTGGATGAACCAGGCATCCCTGCTGAGATGCCCCAAAGATTAGTGCTCGCATCACTTTCCTTGGTTAATTTTGAACCTCTTGTCCTCTTGGAGTCTGAGCCCCGTCACTGCAGGAGTACTTTGCTATTGGAGGGAGACACTGCTCTCCTCCACGGCAAGGATTTAAAATGTCTAGAAAGTTCCAGTCACAGGACTGATTTGGGCAGGAGGGACTGCAGATGGATAACCCCAGGCTCTAAATGTTCAGATGACACAGTTGGCATCTCTGCGGGTCCCACGAAGGCCTGGCGGCTGAGGCTGAGAGGTGCAGACAGATGCCTGTCCAAAGGAAGCGAGGCAACCGCAGACCCTCCCTCTCTCCACACAGTTCTACACCCCAGGCCCTGGGGACTCCGCTAGGTCCCGCCCGGAAGGAGCGTGAGCTATTTTAACCTGGAATGTGGCAGGCGAGGCCAACGGAGCCACAGCCAAGAGATACAGTGTACAGCAAGCACGCCCAAGAGAGCATTTTCTCAACAAATCAGGTCTCTTCTGAGGAACCAGAGAGGCAGGAGGCACCGTGGTCTGCCCGCAGCTCGCCCCAGGA
>NW_020174038.1:1872835-1901642 GCF_003031525.2 Neophocaena asiaeorientalis asiaeorientalis | reverse complement strand
CCATCTGTCAAGGCAGTGGATGAGCAGGCGGTGGGCGGTACAGGTGCGCTCCTGGCGCTGGACCCCTGACACCGACGGCTGACCCCTTCAGTGTTCCGTTTTCTGCTTGGTCCTCTTTCCCTAAGAAACTCCCACATTCTCCACCCCTCCACCCACCCCCTCACATTCCACGAGCGCTTTGCATTTCAACTATTCTGCTCTTTTATCCTGAACCTGGTCCTAAAGTGCAGAAAATAGTCAGTAAATGGTGGTTGCAGGAGATGCATGGCTATTATACAGTACGGTTTTAGTACCTGGTTAACTTATTCGATACAAGTTCTGGAGTAAATGCTCTGCACCAGGCACTGTATCTGTAAGTAAATAGGCAACGCTTACCCTGTTTGCTTAGCTTTCTCACTTTTTTTTTTTCTTAACATATATACACCTCACTCCATCATGTGCCTCTTCCAAGGTAGGCACAGCAGGCGGCCCTCCCTGGGCTTCAGGTCCTCCCAACCAAGATGCCAGAGATGCAATTCGGGATGGTACTGCTGGTGTGACCCGCCCAAGGCGATGGGAATAAGAGTCACTGAGACCACAGACAAAGAAATGGCTCACACCTGTTAACTCAGCCCCACACACTGCGTCACCTGGTCAGCTGGTACAGATTCCTGACACCGTGGCGATGAGGTCGGAACCCACCATTTAATTCAGACCTACCTGCCAGCTCCACCAGCAACCACAGCATCTAGAAAGAATTCTCTGCCTAGAGTCAGAGGTTGGCCATCAAAAATATAAACATTATTGGAAAGATCAGGAATACCTTACTCGTAAATGCCCTCCAAGCTATAGGGCTGTTGAAGTCCATCGCTGGGGGTGGGTGACACTTAAAGAGCAGGGAGCGTGCACGGCGGGAACGTCGGTGTGTTTCCAGGGATGTGTGAGGTGATGCTGGGCCATTCAAGGACAAACTTTTTTTCATGTTAATAGTTATTTTCATCTTAGTATAAAATACCCACGTTCATTTACGGAAGAGACGGATATAAAAATCACCTTTAAAAAGAAATAGATTTTTTTGAAAGTGAGTTTACTTTAAGAAAAGTGTAAAGGAAATAATTATCCACGAAGTATGTGGACGTGGCAAACATATAACTACGGAATGCCGGCAACTAAGTACAGGCACCTTGGCCTGGGGATTAAAGGGTCAAATGTCCACAGTGAGTGGGGTCCTATGGCAGCATTGACCTCTCGGATTCCCAGGCTCCCAGATGAGAAAGATGAATGACCATAAGCCCTCCCACGTATTGATCGGGTATGGTGGGCTGGACCCTGGTGGCAGGCCATGCATGCAGCCTGGCAGATGAATGGAATTGTCACCATCGCACAGATGAAAAGACTGGACTCGGGAAGGCAAACAACTTGCCCAAGGCCTCAGAGTTAGAGTCAGACCTAAAACGCGGTTTCCTTTGACTCCAGAGCCCACGCTTTAACCAAGACGTTGTCCTGACCACCAGGAAGCCAGCGTTTGGCCCAGAGGTTAAGGAAGACGCATATGACTCTGTCAAGGTCAGAAGGTTTCAGAGTTTCCTCTCATCTCAGTTGACACTTTCAGATGTGGTGCACAGTGCACAACAGCGGGGACCTGCCGTAACCTCTTTGTTTACGGGTACCTAACCTGTCAATCTTAATAACAGCTCTAATTGTATCAATCACTGAGTCACTATTGTCTTTTGGCAAATGTCCCGCTCAGTCTTTTTCAGTGGTTCAAATAGCTGTCTTTGGAGCTTTTTTAAGGTAGTTAATTCTGTCAGGGATAACATGGGAGCACCCAGACATCTCTTTCCCCAGAAAACTAGGTGGTTTAGCAACAAAGCAAGCCAGGGGGACCCCTGGGCTCTGACCTGCCTCTCTCTTGGGCTTAGTGGCTGGAGGAGGATGCAGTGAGGGTCGGGAGACAGCTTTCACTGCCAGCTTTCTTGTGAGTCTAAGAAGAGTTTCTTCCGTGGGGACTCGACTAGGTGCCACTCTCTCAATTCCCGAAGGGCCACGGGCTGTGCGTTAAAGAGGTGTTACCCTGGGCTCAAGACTGTCCACGGGGACAGACGGGAGAAACGTGCCCCTTGTGCTCAAGAGGACAGTTCATACGGCCAACAGTGAGCAGAAAGCGTGGTTTCTGGGATCTCTTTGGGAGGGATCTTTGGAAGTTTACAGATTTAGAGATAGGTAAGCAATTCAAGGTCAGACGCACACAAATGATACGACCTCTCTCTATTCCCAAAGATAGTTTCTACTTCCTTCTACCCAAAGCCTCCAAGATTGAAAGAGAATGGAGCAACACTTGACTCTGTTATTCAGTATGGTCAAGGGGATGGAGCACTGGAGAGGGAGCCACCGTCAGGATGCTGACACACTGGCTGTTGATGAAAAAGACCGCATGCCACAAAATACACCCAGCACCAACATTTTTGAACATAATTTGATTTTTCTTCCAAGTTCAAAAGACAGTTCAGGACCCACAGACCCTCAGGGCCACTATTAAGCTCAACAGAAGTTAAAAATGTCACTGAGAAGCACGCTGGTGTCTCTGAATAGTGATTCTTGGCTGACAGAAACCTGGAACACCCTACTTTTTTTTTTTTTTTTTTTTGCAGTGCGCGGGCCTCTCACTGTTGTGGCCTCTCCCGTTGGTGGAGCACAGGCTCCGGACGCGCGGGCTCAGCGGCCATGGCTCACGGGCCCAGCCGCTCCGCGGCATGTGGGATCTTCCCAGACCGGGGCACGAACCCGCGTCCCCTGCATTGGCAGATGGACTCTCAACCACTGCGCCACCAGGGAAGCCCCGGAACACCCTACTTTTAACTTTTCTTCCAAAGGCCCTTGAGCTTATCTGAAAAAATTAATTGGGAAAAAATCCATAGAAGAGCAAAATATGTAAATGGTTATAATAGTATCTACTGAACCTCAGGCATTTAGTAAATGTACATTATGAATTGAGAACAAAGGATACGACCCTTGTTGAAATTATTACTCTGGTGTTTGCTTAATTATCTGGAGTCGCTGCCTTATCCTGCCGTCATAATTAAAATGAAATAATATAAAATAAAATGAAATACTTGCCATTAAAAGCTATGATCTTAAGTCAGGATTCTGAAATATGAAAGCCCATATACACTGAGAAAAAAAAATAAAAACCTCATGGAGCCAGTGGGTCAATCATATGGAGAAGGGGGCCCGTGTCTTTATTGATTAGTCCCTGTGAATGGGGCTGAGAATCTAGTAATTCTCCATCACAACATGGCACAATACCCTTTTGTCTCAAGAAGTTATAGGAAGCAGGAGGTTTTTGTTTTGTTTTTTTGCGGTACGCGGGCCTCTCACTGCTGTGGCCCCTCCCGCTGCGGAGCACAGGCTCCGGACACGCAGGCCCAGTGGCCATGGCTCACGGGCCCAGCCGCTCCGCGGCATGTGGGATCTTCCCGGACCTGGGCACAAACCCGTATCCCCTGCATCGGCAGGCGGACTCTCAACCACTGCGCCACCAGGGAAGGCCCAGGAGGTTTTTAAAAATTAATTTTTATTGGAGTATAGTTGCTCTACAATGTAGTGTTAGTTTCTGCTGTACAGCAAAGTGAATCAGCCACATGTATACATAGATCCATTCTTTTTCAGATTTCAGAAGCAGGAGTTTTGGAATGTATGGGTTGTGTAAGGCCATGCATCCGCCCCAGAAATCTTAAGAGCAGCTGAACTATTCCATTTTTCTGAGTGCAGAAAGAGCGAAAACAGCTAGGAAGTATCCGGGTTTCTGCTCTGTGACTGATCTCAACGACGGCACTTTACTTAAACGACTCTGCCCATTGGTAACTAGGCTGACATGCAGTTTGGCCAATTTTCCAATGAGCTCGCCCGCAGAGACTTCGGAAATGAGAAGTCTAGGAAAGCAAGCATCGCCTGGTGGCACCTGGAATGCAGCGCCGAGCGTCCCAGGTGTTTGCTCCTCTGGGAGGATGAGGTGGGTGGGGCTGGGCTGCCCTTCTCACTCATTTACAGGAGGTGCTTACTTAGATCTTTCTCTCGATCTGAAGGAGAACAGAACCCAACCTGTGAAGTTCCCTAACAAAGCGTCGCCCTGTTTTTGGTTTATCTTCCAAGTAGAGGGTCAGTCCCTAACTTCTCAGCCCAATCCTTGAAGCACTCAAGGCAGGAAGAAGGAGGTGTGATCAACCCTCAGAGGTGGGCAGGGAGCAGAGCTGAGGTTAGGGGTCCAGCTCTGCTCCAAAGCCCCTGCCCTCCGGCCTCTGCCTGGCCCAGAGGAGGGAACGGAGGACTGCCCAAGGTCCTGTGATTGCAGCTGTCACCATGGGAGGAAAGCCAGAGTCAACACGCACAGTCACATTACCTTCTCTTCCTTCGTGTAAGAAAGTCTCCTTGGTGATGCTGTCCCCTCCCCATCAGTCTTTGGAGAAGGGGGTACGATGATGGAAGGGTTTGTTTGGGATGTAGTGACATAAACACGCAGAGAGGATTAGCGATACCTTTCCCAGTTTAGCCTGAATTTAAAGAAGGAAGCATCCCACCTATATAGCCTTACCGGAAATAAGCAAGCTAAACACAACAGTGGGGAATTTGATGACAAAACTGAAGCAGCAGCTAACCACAAAGAGACATCATTCTAAGAAGGCTTGGAACAGAGCTTCCTGACCTCCGAGAGGCACCGGCATCTTGGCGGTCAGAGAGCATTTTAAAGGTCAGTAGCTAACGGCTTGCCGGGTAAAGTTACTGGGCAGCTGGTGTGGTGTACGGACCTTTGCCTTCACCTTCTCTACCCAGGGACTGGCTAGGTTTAGGGGGTGTGATTGACTCAAGATGGAATTTCTTGAAGTCTTCTAATACTGATGCTAAGCTGTGCACAAGCTGGGATGCAGTTCTCTAGAGAGCTCTGCGTCCACCACACGAGTCGCGTATCTCCTCTGAGCTGCAGTCTCATCTACCAAGTCACGCAAAAGATATTTTTGCTTTTTGGAAATTATAAGGTGCTGTTGTCATCATTACTCAGAAGCATTGATTCTGGTGCAAAAGAAACCAATCGGATTTAGTCAGAGTGCAGTGAAAAAGAAGGAATGATGGAAATGAACACAATGGACTGTGAAAAGAAGAGAGGGAGAGTGAAGGTGGTGAGAAAACAGAGAGCCCTCCTGTACTCCTGGGAGAAAGGCAGGAGGATCCCCAGTGGCCCGGAGGCCTCCAGACTCTGAGAACCTCTTAGCACATCACAGGGCATTTAATTCTGTCCAAGAGGAATCTATTTAGCATCGGAGCCCTTGGTTCTGATGCCAAAGAAAAGCTGTGAAAAATAGTTAATGCTCTGCATTTACTGAATGGATCTTCCAAATTCTTCTTTGAAGGTATTCTTATTATTGTCCCCATTTTATAGATGAATAAAACTGAGGTTTAGGCATTTAAACGATTGCGTTCAAGGATTTGGAGCCAGAACTCAATCCCCTCTTTGACTGATCCCAGCGTCTATAACTCTAACCACCATCCAAAGAGGCAGGAGTCTCTTCAGTTCCCAGGCTCCCAGTGCAGAATCACATTCTTTTTTTTTAAGTTTATTTATTTTTGGCTGCGTTGGGTCTTCACTGCTGCATGCAGGTTTTCTCTAGTTGCGGCGAGTGGTGGTTACTCTTCGTTGCGGTGCACAGGCTTCTCATTGCGGTGGCTTCTCTTGTTGCAGAGCACGGGCTCTAGGCGCACGGGCTTCAGTAGTTATGGCTTGCGGGCTCTAGAGCACAGGCTCAGTAGTTGTGGCGCATGGGCTTTGTTGCTCTGCGGCATGTGGGATCTTCCCGGACCAGGGCTCAAACCCATGTCCTCTGCATTGGCAGGCGATTCTCAACTATTGTCCCACGAGGGAAGTCCCCAGAATCACATTCTTTATTGATGCTACAAGGCCTAGGGGGTCTGGAGGGGGGACACTGGAACCCAGGTTTTCTCTTCCAATTCAGCCACAACATAAGCCACACCCAAGTCGTCCCTCTTAGATATTTACGTCCCCATGATTAAGCCACTGGATTGACAAAGCATAGGAGAATTGAAAAGAAATAGTACTGTTGGCCCCAAACCAACAGAATGAGGGAGGGGATGCTGTCTGTCCTGGAAGGGGGGTTCTCTCTCTTGAAGTGGGTTTAGGGAGGCGGGGTTTTGGGGAGAAAAAGCAGATCTGTGGCCATGGGGCCCCCTCCACAGCCTGACCTGTTTCCCACTTTCTGGGGCCTCCTCTCTCCCCTCTGGGTGGGAGCTGGGGTGCAGCTTCCTCTGAAGCCCTAGATTCCTTCAGCATGAGCCCTGCTCTGTGCCCCCAAGCACCCGTGCCCCCAAATTGCTTCTCTTCTTTTTTTTTCTTTTTCTCTCACAATTGAAACTCATCTTCCTGCAGTAGGAAGACTCTCAAAAAAGTCTTAAGAGGAAAGCAAGCTGATTCGATAAATACAGATGAAGTTATAAATAACAGATAAAGATATTATTTATTTTTTTTTTTTTTAGGATCTTCCCGGACCAGGGCTTGAACCCATGTCCCCTGCATTGGCAGGCAGATTCTTAGCCACTGTGCCACCAGGGAAGCCCAAGATAAGGATATTCTTTAAAAATCATAAAAATCCTAACCCTCAGCGACCACAGGCGTCTCGAATTGTTACCATCCCCGGCTGAGTGTTTCTGGCCATGTGAGGAGGGCTTTTGGAGCCGGCGGGGGTCTCTACAGGTGGGTGAATCTTGGTGGTTTGGTCCGCAGAGCCGTGGACCAAAGAGGCTTCAGAGAAGCTGCGTGGCCTTGGGCCTCCCTTATCACAGCCAACTCTGAAGAAGTGTACGTCCGTTCGGATGCCTACATTAGGCGTGCATGCACTTGTCTGGAATAGGTAATATAAGCTCGTGAAAAGTAATCTTGCTAGAAGGAATGAAGTCCTCCAATCACCCAATGCCAGGCCCAGCGACAACCAGCTGCCCAACAGGGGCCCTGGGCCAGGATATTCTTAGACATCTACAAACACGTAGGGCCTCCTTTCCTGTTCTATAAATGATAGCTAGTTTTACACAAATGGTAGCATGGTCTGTGTGCTGCTCTTTTCCTTTAACATATCTTGGAAAGCTCTGCATGTGGGCACATCAAGTCGGCTGCCTCATCACTGCCTGGGGCGCAGGAATGACCCATCTACCCAGGGCCCTGGTGATGGCACCTACACCGCCCCCAGTTGTTAGCTGTGCAATTCGGGCCTGCTCTATTCTTACACACACTTCTTTGTGTACCTGGACGGGTATATTTGGAGGGTAAGCTCCTAGCAGCTGGCCCTGCAGTTGCAAAACACTTGGCCATGAGCAGAGCGGCCCTTCCCGAAGCCCCCGACACAGTGACACAGCGGCCGCATCTGCTCAGGCCTCGGGGCACGAGGCTGCGTAGACCCCAGCCTCCCTGGCTGCGTAGACCTGCCGGCTTCTCTCCCGCTCACAGCTGCAGCGACTCCAGTGCCTGCACCGAGGAGGCGGGGCCTTTGGGCATTTGGAACATCGTCTAACCTCAGAGGCAAGAAAAACAGCTGGTACAGCTGATACAAATGCCATCTATCCTTCAGATCCAAATATCCCAAACCCTAAATTTAGGTTTGCTTCAAACACACACACAACTACTCCACAACCCCACAAGCCACCGAAACGTGAGAGCCAAACCCTGTGTCCAGCATCCCAGGCTGGCTGCCTCTAGAACTTCTTTTCCATTTGTTTCAATGGCAAAGAACTTTTTCTTTTTTGGTTCCCCTTCCCACTGCTTTGGGAAGCCAAGCTCAGTCAGAAACCTGCCAAGGAGTTATTGCTTGTGAAACGTCAACCTCCACTGCCCGGGTAGGAGGAGGAGTATCGGTGACTGAGGGCAGGTGTTTTTGGAGGCCCTGGTCAGTGGGGAAGCTGGATCAATGAGTCAGATCTGATCTGCTCACTGGCTCTGATCTGCCGGGCTCAGCACTCATTGATCACAAGCAAACAAGCTAATCATAAGTAGGTAATTTACTGCTGCAGAGCCTTGATGGCAGCAGTGGACACAGGAGGTGTGCTGACATGTGAGCTCAGCCAGAAGGCCATGCCTCAGAGAGGGAAAGGCCGGGGCCACCCCATGGCCCATTCCCATGAGCCAGCACACTTCCCCTCTGCTGGGCCGGTCTTTGCACTGCCTCATGAGCCCTGCGATTCAATTCAATGCACACGGTGGCAAAGGCCGGCACCGAATGAGCCCATGCCCGGGGCTCCTTTCTGAAATCTCTGAGGTCCCTCCAAGTCAGCGGCTGGAGGAAATATCTCAGCAAAGGCTTCTCATCGTCTGGAACATTTCAGCAAGGGATGGGTTCTGTCCTCACAGAGGCAAGAACACTCTCCAAATGGGAAAGAAGGGAGACTCTCCCGGGCTTGCTTCATTCATTCATTCATTCATTCACTCAGGTAACATCCGTTGAGCACCTGCTACCTGTCTGCTGTTTGCTAAATCCGGAGAGATTCCTGCCTAGTGATTGATCATTTAATTTCACTAATGAGGGTCAGGTTTCAACTAGGATGAGCACAGGAGAACGCTCCCTGGGGCTCTAGGAGCTCGCACGAGGGAGGCTGTGACCCCCCTTTACTACGCAGGGAGGAAGAAGGGCAGGGGTGAGGTAGGTAAGCAGACGGAAACCTGTCCAGGAAGATAAAGAGCCTAGTGCAGCTGGGAGGCAGGGAGACTGACCTGGTGTTTATACGACTGAAGGAGAGTGAGGCTGGAGGGGGGAGAAGCAGCGGAGCGTGAGGGCATGTGAGGCGGCGGGGGTGATGCTAGACCATGCACCCAGGTGGGCCAGGTGGGAAGTGCTGCCTTTGGTGCATTTTTTAAAAGAGGGAGCTTGATCAGGTTCCATCTGTGGGAGGATCACGCTGGCCGTCACGTGGGGCAAGCGTGGGCGGGTGGAAGCCACGTGGACCACAGCACAGCCCAGGAGAGAGGAAGAAGGGCAGGCATCCCACGAGGGGGTGTGGCCAGAAGATTCGAGAGTTTGTAAGGAGGGATGGCCAGCAGCGCTGGGCAGGGAGCTGGCGTGGGGTGTGAGGGAGAGGCAGGTCTAGGAGGACGTCCGGGTCTCTGGCTTCAGCAGTGCGCGGCTGGTTGAGTGGGGCACAGAGAACCGGAAGGGAGGAGGGGCACCCGGTCTGGGGGTGGTCAAGGGGTCAGTTTGGACACGTGGAGTGTGAGGACCACATGGCTCTCCAGGAGGAGGTGTCAGCTGGGTCTAAAGCTCCAAGGAGAACTCCAGGGCAGAGGTCAAATAGGGAGGCCCTCGAAGCCACTGCAGAGAAGAGGTCATGTGGGAAGGTCACCCAGTGAACTGGCCTTACTTTTCTGACTCCCCACGGAGCCCTCTGCACGCCCCCACCCCCGCCATCCCACCAACACCTAACTCCACCCATCCCCAACCAGGCTCACTCTGTTCTCCTGTCTCAGAGCCACGCTGCGCTGTCATCCCGCATTCTCTTTATGGACGGGTAGGACCGCTCCTTCCCCAGGCACCCAGCTGAAACATCCGAGGCTGCCTGGATTCTCCAGACGCTTGATGGCCCTAGACCCAGATCTCTGAGGCCCCCACTCCCTCCACCCCATCAGACTCTTCTCACCCTGGTGCGTGGATTTCTAATAAGGTCTGAAGCCAGGCCTCCCAGATTCTCACTCTGCCTCTGGCTGGGCATTTCTGGGCCTCAAAGTCCTCACCTGAAATCGTGGCCACTGCCTCCTAGCTAAGCACGGAGGCACGTAAAGGCCTAAATCTACTGTCGGACACACAGTAATTGCTCAATACGTGTTTGTCATCATTTTTTTACTTTTTCTTTCAACCTACTTTGCGCACACTGACAGCCAAATCATAGCAGTGCAGTGCCTTCTCTTGAGGGTGATGCCTCAAATACCCATTTTTTCCTCTGGACTCCAACCCCTCAGAGGCAGGGACTGGCTCTCATTCATATCTGCCTCCCAAGCTCCCCCTGAACGCGCTCGACGCCCTGAACACGATGCTCCGTAAGTGGCCGTTCCTCCTGCACGAGTGCAGTCTATAAGGCACCTGACAAGTCCAGGCAGCTTGTCGGCAGTGGGAAGAACAAGCATTTATAACGTTCCCGCCGAGAACGCAGAGGACTCTCAGAGCCTTGTTATTAAATGGAGTCAATATGCATTTTTTGAATCCTACTGGATTTTTCTTACATAACTCAGTTTTCTTTTTCTTTTTTTTTTGTGGTACGCGGGCCTCTCACTGTTGTGACCCCTCCCGTTGTGAAGCACAGGCTCCGGACGCGCAGGCTCAGTGGCCATGGCTCACGGGCCCAGCCTCTCCGCGGCATGTGGGATCTTCCCGGACCGGGGCACGAACCCGCGTCCCCTGCATCGGCAGGTGGACTCTCAACCACTGCGCCACCAGGGAAGCCCCCATAACTCAGTTTTGCTGTTTCGAAGCCTCCCAGGAGGACACCAAGGCCCTGGTGCCAGGAAAGACAGATCTCCCAGGACCCAGATGTTCCTGAGCAGTAAAGTCAGCTCTCAGACTGAGCCCTTTGCCCCAGGGAACTCAGCAAAGTCAACTGTCCCCTTGGGACTTTTCCCTTCTCCAAAATCATCACACAGAGTCTTCCCCCAGCTGAGTGAGAGGATAAGGATACGGGGTCTACAGAACGTTCTGGATTCTTCTGTGAGTGGGGTCTCAGGAGCTAAATGCGCTAGCTTTTTGACAAAGGCACAGAACCAAGTCTAGAGTGGAGGACCCCACCTCCTATCAGCTGGACCACCAGTGGGGCAAGTCCCTAATTAGTTACTGCAAGTGTACCTCAAATTTGGTACCATTTTTCTGAAAACCCCAAAACTCAGGCAGCTGTGTGTCCAAAGGTCTAAGTGTGGTTCCTAAGTCCAAGGTCGCTAAGGTGTGCAAAAATGGGCTGGAGAGGCAAAATGAACAGTGGGGAGTAAAGTACGGCTTCCCATGAGAATCATTAAGGATTTGAGCCCCCCCCGCCTCCACTCTAGTCCAAACTTTCCAAATGAGAAAACGGGCCCAGAGACGTGAAACCAAACCCTCGCATCTCCTAGTAATTCCAGATTTTGCAGGTCACACTGTTGAACAAATTCCAGTCTAAAACACGTGGCAAAAGACAAGCATGATATCACTACTATCAGTGGCTAAGATGTCTTTGTACCTTCTCAGCCAGGTCCCATGGTAAGTGCTTTATATGCATGTCCCAGTTTTTGCAACCCCTGTTATCAGTTATGTACCAGCACCATCCCTGTTTTACCGAGGGAAGAACTGCATCCCATAGAGTTTGGGCACCTGCCCCAGTCCCGTTAGCAAGCACGTATGGAGCCTAAGCTCCAGGCTGAATTTTCCTGCAAAACCTGAGATGCTGTTAGGGTCCCAGCCGTGTCCCCTGCACACTCGTGGTCCTCATGCGAGGGGCAGAAACCCTCCACCCAAGGGCATTCCCCCATCCTGCAGGTGGGACCGTGGAGCAGACCAGAAGAGCCGGGGCTGGATGACCCCCGGGGCAGCCCCAGCCACTGAGGGATGGGAGCGGGAGGTAACAAACCCCAGCCTCCTCCTCCACCACGTGTCCCAGAGCTCCCCAGTGGGGCTGAGCCCCACCTGCCCACAAAAGCTACCTGCTCGTTAACGCACCTTGTACCGATTTCCTTCGCCCACCTCCCTTCCCCACTGGCCCGCCCATGCCTCTTGGCATCGCCTCCCAGGTAAACCCCTTACTTGCATCTTTGTCCTTGGGGAGCCCAGGCTAAGACAGTGGGAGAGAAGGGCAGGGCCGTTCTCTCTCCATGTCTGTGAGAACGGGGAGCATAAGAGAGATGTTAAGGAAAACCGGTCGGGAGGTGGTGGCTTCCCCCACAAACGCAGACGAGGAGCAATTACAAAGCCAAGAAGAGCCACATGCGACGCGGATCAAGTGAAAGACTTTGACAACAAGTAATTAACCTGTGGACCTGCCCGTGGTCAGCCGTTCCTGACAAGGGGGGCTGAAACCAATCAGGGGCTGGCGGAAAGGAAGCCACAGGTGCCTGTGTCAGCTCCAGAAGACTCAGAGGACTGGGGCGGTGACTGGTGGACACTGATCTTTCCACTCAGGGGTAGCCGCTGAGCAAACCTGGCTTGGGCTTGTCAGAGGCCTGGGAAAATTCCGCAGCAGCCCAGGAAGCTGCACGCAGAGACAACAGTGTGATTTTCCAGAGGAGGAAAAGTTCTTCAGACAGTGCCTGGGCAATGCCTACCTTCTAAGGAGACCTGACACTGGTAACCAAGGCCGCCCAGTCCCTATTCAGCCATGGGAGCTGACTGTACCAGGCCCTGGGCTGTGTTTTGGGACAGAGATGAACTTGAGACAGTTCTTGCCCTCAAAGTGCTTACAGTTTATGGTTCCTTGTCATGTAATATGAGTGGCCTGACGGGCCTGACCTTTATCTTACATGAGCATAAAAGCTCTGCAGTGACACACGGCCACAGTAGCTGCGGGCCCAGACTCCTGCTGGTGGAAATGCTCCCTCTCCCCCCGGGGGGGCTGAGAAACACTGCTGGTCCCCGGGAGCGCAGCCACTTCTGGGGCGCACCATAGCTTTCTGAGCTTGACTTGTCAAACCAAACGGATCAAAGGTTGTGGCCCTGCCACTCCCTTTTTTTTTTTTTTTGCGGTACACAGGCCTCTCACTGTTGTGGCCTCTCCTGTTGCAGAGCACAGGCTCCGGACGCACAGGCTCAGCGGCCATGGCTCACGGGCCCAGCCGCTCCGCGGCACGTGGGATCTTCCCGGACCGGGCCACGAACCCATGTCCCCTGCATCAGCAGGCGGACTGTCAACCACCAGGGAAGCCTGACACTCCCCTTTTAAAAACAAATCAGAAAGCTCCCCAGTGGAGAAGGGGGTGTACCTGAACCCCATGGATATTCTCCATGTCAAATATAGGAAAAAAACATGGCACAAAGGATCATGCCAAGAAGAGCAGCAGTAATACATTCTGTCAGTTGATTTATGGACCTGAATCAGGTCAGAAGGCCAATTCTGAAATCAAAATAGAATCCTAAAGATGCATCTGTTGTTACGGAAAATCAATAAGGCCCTGAGCCTGCACTTCATTTCTCCCTGGGGGTCGGGGGAGGGGTGTGTCATTTATCATTTGCAGGAAGGCTGGGACAGACCAGAGCTGCCATACAAGGTCACCCTCTGGCTCCTGACTCCGGACAGATAATTTCTGGATTCAGACCACTAAATGAAATGCCTACGAATAATCAAGATGACAAATGGCAACAAATGAGCATGACTGAGGCCGTCTTGCTGACACCATGGATGGGATTTCTGAAGGCCGTCCAAGGGAAGGAGTGAATGTCCAGGGACCTGGGCCTTCTATTTCTCTGTAGAGTTTTCTATCTCCCTCTAGAGGCTACTTCCTTTGTGAAAATGACAACCACATTACTTCATTCCCTTCCAATACCTTCCAAGCCTAATATTAGTCATTTACTTCCTTTTGGCCTCATGTCTAAATGCTTTGATACAGAGGATATACAGAGTTTCTACTGTACTCATGTGCCAGGCTGGCAAATGGGAGGAATCATCAGAGACGCTAATCAAGCCACTTGCCTTTACCGTGGTGTCACTGACACTGGGTCCCCCCTGACAGGTGAGGCCAGGGACAGCTGGTGACCCCTTGGCTGAGAACTCTCCCCCATCCAAGAACTAGGGTCCTTGTGATTCTTAACTCTGTGTTAAGCGCTGTTCTTTCTTTGAAGAGTTCAACACACACGTATACAGTAGAAGAGAAACTCTGTAACTCAAAAATACCTCCAGGTAGCAAATTAATCTGCAATTAAAATCCCTCCTTTTGGTGGAGCTAGCTTGCCTTCAGTTAAAATTGGCAATCTATTTATTCCCTGCAGGTCTCTCCAGCTGCAAACACCTGCCTCTTTCTCCTGCTTTCTTTATTTCTATAAATAGCAGCAGCCCCTACACAGGCTCCGCAGAACAGAAGATCTGGAATCATTTGGCCTCCCTATGCCAGACCCAGCTCATGTCCAGGGCCTTCCAAATCAGGAGGCCTATGTCCTCCACCCATCAGCTCTTCTCCACCGCATGACCATCGGGGGCAGGCCCTTTGGCGGTCCATGTGATTGGGTGTTGGTGACAAGCGTGTCTCTCCAGCTCTAATCCTTCCTTTTCCAATCTCTCCTGCTCACTTCTGCTCACGTGGTGACCCTGTCCCCGCTCAACTGCCAACCGAGTGGGACCACAGTCCTTACTGTGATGTTCTACACGCTCCAGTCCACACCTCAGCAGATGCCCTGTGCGCTCATCCACTACAAGGAAGATGAGTCCTTACCTTGCAGTGTTATTTGTGCCTAACTCACAGCTCCTAGAAATCCCATACGGGATTAGCACAGAAGAGTCAGGACAGTGATACAAATAGAGAAAAGGGGGATTAACAAGCATGCACTGCTGGCATCTCTCCTCCAGGGACCGCCTGTGGAATTCTTTGTGTTTTGGGAGAGACCCCTTGAGGCTTCCATAATTATGGATGACGACATCCCAAACCCTCCCCGACAAAAGCCACAAGTTCACAACCACAATTCCCTCCTTCTTTGAAGCAACCACCGCCAAGCACTCACCTAGTTCTCTCCAACAACATGTTGTACGATTTTACATATCCTTGATACCAGGCCTTTATCATACCTGTGTTTTGCAAAGATTTTCTCCCAGTCTGTGTCTTATCTTTTTATTCTCTTAACAGTGGCTTTCGCCAAGCCAAAGTTTTCTATTTTGTTTAAAATTATAGTTGATTTACGATGTTGTGTTAGTTTCAGGTGTACAGCACAGTGAATCAGTTATACATATACATATATCCATTCTTTTTTAGACTCTTTTCCCATAAAGCCCAACTTACCATTCTTCCCCCCCATGGCTTGTGTCTTTGGAGTTGCATCTAAAAGATTATTGCTAAACCCAAGGCCATGTAGATTTTCTCCCATGTTACATTCTAAGAGCTCCTCATGTTACGTTCAGGCCTCTATTTTATAACTAAAGTCATTTGCTAAGTAGTCTGAACACCAGGACTGCCTTCAGCTCTGTCTTCTATCAGGTCCAGGATTTGTGCCCGAGGCGAGCTCAGCCTTATCATGACTTAACCACCAACATCTTGGGGTCATAGCAATTGCTCGTCAAAATGGACCTCCAAGAGCCATTCACGCAACCAGTGGCAAGGCCTGCGAGAAAGAGGCCGGGAGGGCAGCCAGCTCTCACTCTGCCGTCTTCGAGTAGAGTGTGGGGTCTGACAGAGGAGTGGGACAGGAAGGAGGACCTCACACGTGTGCTCAGGCATAAAGCCAACTGGAGTCTTCCCAAGTAATTTGCCGACCTTCCCACACACTGTTAAAAAGCCTTCCCCTCTGCCTTGGTCAAGGCTGTTTGCTTTGTTAGAGATTAGGCTCACGTCCTAATGTCAGTTTCGGGCTATCTCCTGGGTACCATTTACCTGTCTGGTTCAGTGCTGTGGCTTTAATAAAATGTTAAACACATTTCCATATAGAGTAGGGAAAACAATGTTCCTTCATTGCTCTTCTTCAAAATATTTTCAGGGCTTCCGGTAAAACCAAAACTAAATCTTGCAGATTTTTAAACTAAATTGGAAAGATGATTAAAAAATAAGTTTCCATCTTCTCCCCAAGAAACCTATTTATTAAAATATCTTAATATATATTTAGATACATGTTGACATTTTCTTTATAGAGGTTGTGCACTGTTAAAGTCAATCTTAGTTATTATATTACTAATTTTATATTATCTGAATAAAAGATTTGGTGTCAAAAAAAAAAAAAAGGGCTTCCCTGGTGGCGCAGTGGTTGAGAGTCCACCTGCCGATGCAGGGGACACGGGTTCGTGCCCCGGTCCGGGAAGATCCCACGTGCCGCGGAGCGGCTGGGCCCGTGAGCCATGGCCGCTGAGTCTGTGCGTCCGGAGCCTGTGCTCCGCAACGGGAGAGGCCACAACAGTGAGAGGCCCGCGTACCGAAAAGAAAAAAAAAAACAGATTGGTGTATCTTCTAAATGGTCACTACCAATATTTGGGGAAGCTATTGATGTCTGCATATTTATCTTGTACCTGACCATTTAAAACTTTCTTACTAATTTTAAGAGATTACCAGTAGGGACTTCCCTGGTGGTCCAGTGGTTAAGACTCCACGCTTCCACTGCAGTGGGACACGGGTTCGATCCCTGGTCAGGGAATTAAGGTCCCACGTGCCTTGCGACATGGCCCCCGCCCCCCAAAGAAAAGATAACCAATAGATTCTTATGATTTTCTAGGTATATAATTACATTATCCTCAAATAACATTCATTCTTCTATTGACAATAGCTACTCACCAGCACCTTTGAAGCGAGCATGTTAAATAAACATGATCATGGTGGCCATTCTTTATCACGGCTGTGATTTTTATGGGCCATGTGTGTTTTCTGGTCACCTCCACTGATGATTGTTGGATCAGGGAGAGAGAGTCTTTTCGACATGGGGGGATACCCTTCCCTTTAACATCACGTTTTTCATATAATGTTTTCTTCCCCCCATGGGGACCCATCTGTGCAAAACAAGACACTGATAGATATTCCATTATTAATCAGTCTTGGCCTCACTGAGATCAACTCCTACCTGCTCATAAGAGAAACTTCTTTTAATGTCCTGCCAAATCTAGTTAGTGTTTCCTTTAGCAGTTCTGAATTCCTAATTTTCCTCCAGGGTGCTCTCAGTTAGAGTCTAAACTCTGGGTTATAATGAAGTTCTAAGCCGTTGGAAATAAAACACCTCCCTCCAACCACTGCCAGGCTACCCCGCCCAGGGGCAGTGGGAGAGTCCCCTGAGGACTTGGGGGCCTTCTCGTTAACCCCGCGTAGCAAACGCATCACCCTATGTGCTTTGCTTCAGGTCGGCGCCATGGAGAACACGCTGGGAACTTCAGAAGCAGCTGACACCAAAACCACCCCAACTTCGGGAGAAAAGCTGGACTCGAGTTTCGACTGTGGCTGACAGGCCCGAGCTCAGTGAGACAAGGAGAAAATCTCCTCCGACAGTTTAATTAAGTTGAGTGACTTTCACTGTTCTGCACAATAAACCCAACCTTTTTCTCTATTAGCAAAAATGACAATTCAGCACCCAGGCCGATTGCTCAATTAATAAAAGTTCATTTAAAAATTCCATCTTTTAATTAGAAGTCTCTGCAGACCCAACTGCCAAATTAAGGACTGATCTGCGTCAAAAGAACAGAGAGAGGTTTTTGGTGCCAAGGCCTGCGCCAGCCCATCTGCCCATCCCTCCTATACCACCCGGGGGCCCGGAGCTCTTCAGTACATCTGCATCTGCAAAGGAGCTCCCAGGCCCTCCGTGGAAGCGAGGACGGCTCCTGGGGGGAGGGTCTTGTGTGGGCTGCACAGATTCTACTAGAAGGGGTTAGTGAGGTCAGGGAGATCTAGTTCAGACCCCGGCACCCCAGCGCCCCAGCTACTTGCACGCAGGTGAGTGACTTGCCAGGTGACCCTGGAGATGGGAATAATGCTAGTGCCTACGGATGTCACAGGCTGGTGTAGGATGAAAGAAGAAAAGCCAACTAAAGGACTAGGCACAGTCCCAGGGGGGAAATGCCCAGGGGAGGTCAGCTGTCATTGGTGTGACGACCCAGTGCCACCACTGCTTAATTATTATTATTATTTCTCCCTGGCAGACAGGGGGATGGACTGTGTGCCAGGAATCTAGACCTCTGACCTTAGCCAATTCCATAAACTCCCAGCCTCAGTTCTCTTACTTTTATAATGTAAATAAGTAGTATTTGTCTAGCTTGTTCTACAGAGTTCTAAGGAACACGTGTTTTAAAATCCTAAAGGCTAAGAAAAGAAAAGAAAGAAATTATCCCATGGATTCTCAAACAAATTTCATGGAGAAAAAACATTCCCTATACAGCAAGTACACTGAGACTGAAATACTCATATGCCTCGAATAGCGCTCATTTATATACCAACCCTGTGAAGATGTACCATTTGCTCATGATTTTTTAAAGAAAGCACTGCTTCTGCAGACGATGAGATGCCTGCCCAGAGGTACGCAGAAGTATCACCTGCAGGAGGTTCGGGGACACACCTGGAGCTGGGCAAGCGGAGACGGGCTGTCTGACCGCACGGGGTGCTTACCGAGTTTGAGACGAGGACTCGTACTGACCCCACTATGGGGGAGCCTGAGAGAATTCCACCCACACGAGGTGCAGCCAACGTGGTCATCACAGAGCGAAGTGTTGCGTTCTCTCAGTGAGTTTCCCGGTGACAAGCAGGGATTTACAAACTGAATTTAATCCTGCTCACTGAATGATGACCACCTGCACATAAAAATATTAAATAATATCCTGAAGAGTCTGGTGGTTGTGTGGCTTTCTGTGCTGCTGAATGTGTAAACTAGAGCCCCTGGGTAAGTAAAACCCTGACCCACCATGTCTCAGCAGCAATATCTGTGGTTCAGAAAAATATCTGTGGCAAAGCTGGGCTTCTGGGGGTCAGAGAGGTGGAGAGAGGCCCGTTGCTAAGTCTGGGACCAGATGCTGTACGGGCGCCACATGGCGGTCAAGCCGTTTTAACCCATGGCTCCCAACACCTACAGAGCGTCCACACAGGCTGAGTGTTCCAGACCATGGCCTGAAGGCTCCATGTTCCCTCCTCAGCCTTCCTGGGGCCCTTAGGAGCATCTCCCACCACTGCTGACACCCGGGGCCTATACAGATGTGTGAGCGTGAAGCTGACAGGGAGACCCCGCCAGGGCCTGGGAGTCTGGGGTCTCCCAGGAAGGAACGCGCATGACTGAAAGGGGTGCAGTGCCCCATCTTAACTGGCTCTGCCATCTTGGGAAGTGCAGAGTTGCAGGGGGCAGCCAGCTACAATCCCCTTCCTCCAGCAGAAAATCCCCCAGTCCTTGGGAAGGCCAGATGGAAGGTCTTGGTTCCCCTAATGAGCCAGGAGCCCGAGACCAACTTTTTGTAAGACCCCCTGGTGATTAATATTGTCCTGGAAGATTATCTCTCACAGCCCTGGTGAAAAGCACATGTGTTTTAACCCGAGAGACTCATAAACAGGCAGATTGGCCTCATCCATGGAGAAGGAAGGTCTTGAGCTTTGGCTTCTGGCTTGGTTTCTTTCCCACATTTGTAAAGCTGAGGTGGCCTCAGTATTGTCACTGTCACCATCAGACTGACCCTTCCTTGAAAAGTCCATGTCCCGCCTCTCACTTCAGGACAAGACAATTTCTCCAGCAGGAGAACACAGACTAAGTGTGTGACACAGACTAAGTCTGCACCAACATGAAATGCGCCTTCAACTCTGAAATGCCTGTTGGATCCACAGACATGACCACCCATGCGTTTATGATGTTCATGACATGGGGCCCCGTGGCAGGTGACAGAGCCCATTACCTTTTAAGTAATAAACATATTGAAGAATTTGCTCAAAGCTCCACCATCTCCACAGAAAAAGCATATGTGCATGAATGCAAAGCATCCACAAACTCCCTAAACTCTCACCCCAGTGCATCCCTCTAGGGATTCATGGACCCCAAATGAAGAACTATTGCTTTATATAAGACAAATATTTTAAGAAACAGTAAGCTAAATATTTGCAAAATCAAATCGTATGTAAACCGCGAGATTACTTGGTATTTAAAGAACTACATGGCAAATTCCTTTGTAAAGCAACAATCACTCTGTTACACAGAGATTTGCAGACTATTATATAGGTATTTTGTAGCGTATTTTATATACTACTATATATATATATATATGTGTATATATATATATATATATATATATATATATATATATATATATATATATATATATATATATATATTTTGCAACCATAGTTACTTTGTCTATATTTTTTTTTTTTTTTGCCGCGCCGCAAGGCATGCAGGATCTTAGTTCCCCGACCAGGGATCAAACTTCCCCCTGCACTGGAAGCGCATTGTCTTAACCACTGGACTGCCAGGGAAGTCCCTATCTTTATATTTCAAATTTTCAAACGTTGCTCTATTTTAAAGGAACAGTGAAATTTTTGGTATAGGTACATAAACTGGTTGCATCCAATCAGTTAATTTTTTTTTTTTTTTTTTCATCGGCAGGCGGACTCCCAAACGCTGCGCCACCAGGGAAGCGCTAAATTTATTGTTTTTTAAATTTGAAACATAGCAGCTGGTGGTGCGGAGTGCTATCAAAGACAGCAGGCCACAAGGCAAGGAAACTTTTCGAACTTTCCTGCTTTTACTTCTGCATCCCCACCCTTTCTTCCACCCAGGGATGGGCTCGGTCCATCCTGGACCAGCTCTGAAGCCACATGTTAAACATTCAAAAATTCTACAAGCCATTTGTTAAATTGTTATGACCATGACATTGACCATTGTGGGAGTATCTACACCAAGGAATCGGCAAAGGCTACCCATCACAAACGGGGGCTTTTTTTCTTCCAAGAGCCAGTTTACCAGGCATCCCGCATCTCGGTTAGATAGTAGATACATAGTTAGATATGTTCAGTCAACCTGGAACGTTCACGGAGATAGCGCCTGGCTTTCTGGCTTCCAGACCAAAACCAGAAATGCGTTAGCAACGAACCCTAGGGGAGACACTGGTGCCAAACTTGATCTTAATGACATATTAATCAAGGATGAAGTCTGAAGCCATTTCTGTGCATGTTTTGGGACCACATCCATGGAGTGACTGAAATAGTAGTTTAGAGCGAAGATCGGGCAAAATCGGGGATCTGCCATTAGCGGGGGGGCCAACAGTCACGGCCACACCCAGCGCTGTCCGCCAGACTGCCACGCACAGTGTCGGCACGGAGGCCCCCCGCCTTACTCTGCTTCTCCCTCTGCTTCTTCAAAGACTTCTTGACCCCAGAACATCACAACAGGCACAGAATCCCTGACGTGCCCTCTGAGCCTGACACCTGCTCTGCTGGGGGCTTGCTCCTTCACAGGTATCCCCATGTCTTCCTGAATCCCCCTTCTAGGAGAAATGTACCCTACTTTGAACTTCCATGGTGTTTGGCTGATAGGTATCTTATGTCACTTACTACACTGGCAGTACAGCCTGTGTGTGTGTGTGTGTGTGTGTGTGTGTGTGTGTGTGTGTGTGTGTGTGTTCACCTCTACCAGACTACACCTTCCAAAGTGTGGGGGGATGATGTGGGTTTCCCATCACTAACGTGGATGAGGGATAAACGAACGAATGAACTGACGCACGCATCTGCGATCTACCTGTAGACACAGGGGACACACGGGAGTGGGTCAGTCTTCCCTCGTGTCTGATTTCTGGGATTTGGCGCTGTCAGTGTATCAGCCAAGAGTGGTCTTGTCTGCGTGTGTGCATGTGTGCACGTACACGTGCATGTATGTACAAAGGAGGGGGAAGAGTTTTGTGTGCAAACTTCCCGCACCCAGCCCATGATATGATCCGTATTTTAGCGTCTGAGCAAAAGCTACTCTGGAGAGAGAAGAGCCCTCTCTTTGCAGTTGGATGGTGCAGCCTGGTCTCCTGTTTCAATCCACTCCCTTCTCAGAGAAGGAAGGCCAACCCTAAAATCCCACACTAGAGTCGCTGAGATAAGAGCCCTGCTCAGGGACCCGCCAGGCCTGCTGTCTCAAACTCGGAGCCACATGCCAAGCCACTCCGCTTTGGGAAGCCAAATATATCACTAGTCCTACAGCAGAAAAGAAAGGAAGGATGTTTGGGTGAACCTCTGCGGGCAGGGCTTAGAGCCCCAGTTTGAATCCCCAACTACCAGACAAGGCAAGTCGCGCTGGACTCTCCAAGGTGCTGAAGGGGTAGGGTCGGGATGGGGCCCCTCCGTGCACACACAGGCAACCCGAAGGTCCCTGGTGGGCTGAGAGCACCTGTAAGGTGGCAGAGAGGAGGTCTATGTGGACAGATACCCCCTTGGCACTGAGATGGGTGTCCCATTTGCACGGGAATCTTTTTAGGCTCAAAGAGTTGGAGTTGGCAACGTGACACGCATGCATGGGCTTGTGACAACAGCACTTTGATTCGTCAGTACTCATAAACTAATGGCATTCTTTACCAAACCCAACAAATTGAGGCTTGCTGGTTCTTCTCAAGACTTAATGGAGAGAGACCTCAGGCCAGGTGTGGACATGAAGAGACACAGAAGGCCAGAGCAAGAACAGATCTAGATCAAGAAGTACATTTACTCTCTCAGGTTACACATGAGTAAACTGAGGTGGCATCACATGTCCAAAGTCACACAGGGATGGCCTGGCAGAGCCAGCTGGTCCTCAGGTTCCCTGACGTCCCCAGGTGAACACACTTACTATGTGGACTTGACCGCTCAGGAGGGAAGGCAGCCACGGGGCGTGCCCCCTGCTCGGCCCTGAGCTGAACTTTCTTCAACACAGCACGTCGGGTCAGGAGCAGCTGCGAGGCCTCAAGGTTGGAGACGTGTTCTCCAAAAAGCTTCTACAGCGCTAAGTACAAGCCCAGCTCCCAGCCCAGACAGTGAGGAAACTCAAGCATCCCAGAGAGTCTTAATTTCCACCAAAGCTCCCCTCTGCTGCTCTTCCCTTTTCCTCGGCTCCCAGCTCCGTCCCTGCTTCTCCATCTCTGCTCCTGGCATCGTCATGATGACGTCAGCATCCCTGGGACAGCCGTTCAGGGCCCTGACCTCTCACTTTCCTGATCCTATCACTTCCAATGTCCAGGTTCTCTGTCCCTCCTAAGACTTGACTCTTGTAATCATGAATGACATCACTAACATCTAACATCCTTGTTACAAGCATCCTTTCTGACCACCACCTCCCAGCAGTCCAGGCCACCTACTCTAGAACCACTTCCCCAGGGCCCAAACCCCCTTTGCACTATCCATCATCTTCGTTTCTTCACTGCCCTTGTGGCCCACCAGGTCCCACTGTCTGTCCTTCTAATCACTCCTTTTCAAATCTCCTAGCCTCCTGGCCCCTCTCATCCTGTGTGGTACTCAAGTGACAAAACTTCAGACTGTGGTTAAAGCCAACCCTCTACCTCCTATGGGCCACCCCTGAGCAACTGACATGGCCAGAGAAAAACGACACACCTGGGCTAGAAGGGCTCCCCTCAAACGGGGTCACCAAAACCCAAAGGGGCACCCAGGGAGCAGGCAATCTGACTACGTTTTCTATGTAATTTGCTCCCCACTCTTTGGGGTCATGGCTTCATACTTTCTTCTCTCTCCTCAAATGCATCCTCTCCATCAGCTCATCACTCTGCCTTATGTTCAGAAAAATTAGGAGCAATCAGGCTCTCATCTTCCTCCACCGGATCCCAGAGGCACCCATATCCTCTCTCTCCTCCTGCTGTTAAAGTGGAGTGTCCCTGCTGCTTTAGAAGGAGGTCGGGGAATGCGTGTTCTGGGTCTCATCCCCTCCCAGACTGTCGACAACTTTACCCTCCTAGTCTCCCCTCTGCTCCTGAAACACTGACTCTCCCTTTCTCCTCCATCATTTCAATCAGCAAACAAACAGGTTCCAGAATCTCCATCCAAAAGTGTCTCATCTTAAAAACAAAGCCTTCCCCAGTTCAACATCCTACAAGCTGCTGCCCCATTTCTGTGCTCCATTTTCAAAGAAAAACTTGCAAAAGGGTAAACTCAACTTCCTCATCTTACTTTTGGACTCGGCTACTCTTTGATCATTTAATCCACTCCCCACCCTCCAACCTCCCTCTAAAATGGCTCTTGCCAGGTTGCTATAGACTGAACGGTGTCAGGTATCTCAATGAATGCTTCTCTGACCTTGTTTCCCTGGTGACCACCCTCCTGACCTCTCTTGGTTTTGAGGATGTTGTGCTCTTTTTTTCTTCTTCCCCACTGGCCACTCCATCTTGGCTTCCTTCACTGGTACTTCTTCTACTGGATCTGCATGGTGAAGGACCAGATGGCTCAATCTCCAACGTCTGTCCAGGTCAGCTCATAGCTCTAAATGCCACCTATAAGCTACGTTTCCAAAATGCATCTCTAGATATGCCAGAAGCCTAGGCACATCTACACCTAGATGACATCCATACATAGACCATTTAGATGACAGTACATTCGCTATTTCCCCCCAGACCTGTCCCTTCTACCCACACCTCCATCTTCCCTGTCTTGGGAGAAGTTACAAAAATCCACCCAGTTGTTGATCCACATGTTCAGGAGTTTTTCTTGCTTCTTTTCCTTCTGCTCTCCCATCCAAATCACTGGCAAGTCCTCTTCGCTGTCCTCTCACATAGGTTACAAGTCTGCCCTTTCTCTCCACCCCTACCGTCATTACCATCTCTTTCCTGGACCACTGAAATGGCATCTTTATTGGTGTCTTGGCTTTCACTTTTGTGCCCCTTGCAATCCATCTCTCCCTCACCCCGGCCCCCGGCAACCAGAGTGGTCTTTCAAAATTCAAATCAGGTCATGTCACTTCTGTGCTTAAAACATGTCACACCACCCTGCTTATTGCTTTCACGGCAATTATCCCAGCCTGTAATTACCTCAATTATTTGTTTTCTTGTCTGTTGTCTACCTCCTCCAACTAGAATATAAGCTCAGGGGTCAGGGGCCCTGTCTTGTTCACCACTGTGCCCAGCACAAGGCCAGACACGTAGTATACAGTCACTATCATACTTTTTGGAAAAATTAATAAACACTTGGGTGGATAGGTCTTATCATCTAATCTCAAGTCCAGAACAGCTTCTCGTGGTCAGCAGAATCTCTGTGCGTTAGAAAGACAAGATGTGCTTTAAATAGGCCCTAGTCCTGGCAGAAGACAGGGCACTTGGAGAAGTCTATCTCTGCGGGACGTTTTATCGCCCTCAGACACTGAAAGCCCCTAAATATAGGCCAGCCATTAAAGATTCATGAGCTCTCGCTGCAGTGGATCAGAGCCATGGAAATCGGAGATTTCCATCATGGTAGACACTTGACATTTGTTCCTAATCAGCAAAGGCACATACTTTATTACCTTTTGAGGGAAGGAGGACCAGGGCAATATTCCAGAAGCACAAGAGGCTTCCCTCTGGAGCAGAGAGTATGCTTTGCCTTCTGATGCAAACACACCACACCCACGGGCCACTTCCACTGCATATGGACGATAAGAGGTGGCTCTAGCTGGGTCTCCCTTCCCCATGTCGCCGCAGGCATCGTAGCTGCTCACTGCCTTCTTTTCTCAGGCACATTTGACTTAATCCCCGCGTAGGGAAAGTCTGAAGCATCTTTCCCGGGGCAATGAGATTTTCTGGTCAAAAGAAGTATTGTAGGGAGTTGTAGCAGACAATCGGTCTGAAATAACGCAACCACTTGACATTTACAGCAATTCTGCTTGGATTTATCATTCGGGATCCTATATTCAAGAAAAGCTGAATTTCTATATATGGTGAAAACATGGTATGCTTTCTCTCACAGGTAGGATGGAGAATTTTATTTAAGGTTTACCAGTCTACTTCTTAATGGACCTGGGGCAGCTTACAAGGAAATTAAATACATTAGACAAGCTAGAGGAACGCAGAAGAGACCACCGAAAGCCAGGTGCGCCACCCGGGGGCACAATATACGCTCCCCGGTAGCTCCAGAAGATGTGAGTTCCTAGGCTGCATCTAGAGAGTGGTTTAATTGGCCCAGGGTGGAGTCTGGGCCTCAGTGGGTTATTTTTAAAGTTCTCTGGTGATTCTCATATGCTTCCAGTGGTAGAAGGGCCTGTCCAGAAGAAACACGGTTAGATTCTACGACATCTCAGAGATAAACCACTGAGCACGACAGGGCAGTGACTTTGCTTGGCTGTTTTAAGACAACAGAACGGAAACACGCGGTGCCACACCGATTTCATTTTCTGCTCGGGGAGACGGCAAGTTGTTCTGCAGAGATCAGATTTCCTGTTTTCCTGGAAGACCCCAGAATCGAGCATGAACTGATCATATGGATAGAATCAGTAATATCACAGGCACACCATCCACTCTGGCTTCGGCGGGACGTGGCTTAACTAAATGTCATTGCTCATTTGCCGGGTCACAGCAAACAAATATGCATTGCATTCTAGCAAACAATGTGAGTAAGCATCTTATATTTCTGGAAAAAGAAATATGGCCAAGTCCCTCATGGGAGAACCTGTTCCAAGTGGGAAGTTTCTCTCGGAGGACTGGACACTGCCGATGCTTCCACGCTGTTAATGAGCCCTGGCTGGTCACAGCTCTCCACCGCTCCGCCTTCCTGACCTGCTCCCAGGAAAGAATCCCAGATGGAAGGCCATCCAGGAACGCCTACCATCTACTCCACGAACTCTGCCTTCCTAAGTGCGCTTTCCTGTACGTGCTCCAGGCCTGTCCAATACGGCAGCCACAGGCCACATGCGGCTAGCTAAATTTAAACTAGTTAAATTTCAATAAAATTAAAACTTCAGGTCCTCCGTTGCACTAGCCATGTTTCAATCACTCAACAGCCGGTGTGGTGGGTGCCGCTGTATTGGACAGGACTGGTGCACAGTATGTCCGTCACTGCAGAAGGTTCTCTTGGGCAGCACTGCTCTGGACCTACAGCATCCCGGCCAAAGTCCCTGCAGAAACACTGAGTAGGGAACGAAGAAGTGAAAGAAGATCAAATGTCTAAGCAGCATCCACGATCTCCTGGGAAAAGAACTCATGGTGTGTTTGGGGGCCTTAGTTTCTTAACCTGTATAATGGGCACACTCTCTCCTTTTTTCTCTAAGCTTCAATGTACATGAAGCCTTGTCCAAAAGGGAGACAAATTCCTGAGAAATGTACTCTGAACATAGAATATGCTATTATTGTTGTTCATTTTAACAGCTTTAAGCACTAACAAACAGCCCCCAGAAACCAGGCCCAGGAGGAAAAATGACGGGGAGCAAACGAGCGAGGAGAGGTCTTCACCTGGTTTGAGACCAGACAGGAATCTGCAGGGTCTATCCTTTCCCAGCTGTCTTCATCCCTCTCTTTGCCCCTCTCTTCGTGAGCACACGCTCAGATGGGCCACACTCCCATACACCCCCAACTGGCAGTGTATGTATGTGCATGCACGTGTGTGCGTGTATATGCATGTGTACGTACACGTGCATGCACATGTATGTGAACTCAGGGCCTCAGGAGCCAGCGGTCACAGAGGAGGGTGGGTAGGTCATAGGCATGTCACAGAGCAGCTCTGTGCGGACAGGACAGCCCACCTCCACCTGGGCTGCCCCCCAGCAATCCTGGGAGAGCCTGGTGCGTGACAAGTGCGGCCTGGGCTGTGACCCCTCCCCACAGAACCCCCACCCAGCCAGGAGGAGCCCCTTACCTCCCTTCCCCATGCCCTTCTCTGCCCTAATTCCATGTCCAGGCCACCCCTGCCAGATGGACCTTCTCCCGAATTTCTCAGTCTGCACACGTAGCAGAGGAGAGGCCGCCCGTCTGCTCGGTCCAGCTTCTCAGCAGGGCGACCAGCGCCGTAAGGAGGCACTCCCGCCCTCGTTGTCTTGGCTGAGCCCAACCACGGTGCCCACCATCTGTGATGGTCCACGACCCCTTGTCTATCCCTCTCCTGTCACCACCTCTAATTCATGCTCTGCATTTGCCTGGGGAGCTGTCTCGGAACAGATCACAGAAAAGATGGTAAAAAGCTCTCCTGTATCTTGGTATTTGTTGATAGAAAAAGAGGATGATGAGGGATAAATGCTTCAGTGGAGGGGTTCTGGGGCTGTTTCTCCACACAAATATTTGAACAGACACCTGCAACATTATTTCATCACGGCTGAAGTGTTAATTGGTGGAGGGATTGTTCGGGACACCCTCGCCCTGGCAAAGAGGAGAGCCAGACCCACGCACGTGAGCTCACTCAGGAAACACCGTCATGACCGGACCCAGCAAATACACTCCAGGAATTTGGTGTCAGGAAAGGTGGATGCACAAGGATGCGGGTGCTGTTTACGATGCAGAGAAACGGGGAGTCAACTAAGTGCCTCACCAGAGAAGCCTAGGGGAATAAACATGGAACATCCACGTAGGGCAACGGCACGCGGTTATTAAACTGCCATGGAATACTTCTCTTTATGTTGACAAGGAGAGGCGTCCGTAACACGTGGGCTAAATGAACAAAGACCCTTAGTGACCACCCCTGGAGAGCTCGAGGGTGGTCCACTGAGGAGGATGGTCCCACGGGTCTCACCACTTACTTGGGACATCACCAATGAGGGTGTAGGGGATCTGTCAGTGGTTCCCTCTGATTAACAATGGAATTCTTTAACCAGAATCCCAACTCCATTCACTGATACTTTCTTTTTTCAAGGCAATGGCAAGAGGCAGTTGCTTGAAAATCAACAAGAGGGGACCTTTTCAGGAAGATGGCAGTTGAGAACAGACTTAGCCTGAAAAACTTTTCCAAACACACCTTAGGGAATGGGTGGAGTGCCCAGGAGGAGTCTGGACACCGCGGGGGGAAACCCAAGCTCAAAGCAGTCAGTAGGCGGGTTCCTCTGTGAAAACCTTGAGAGGAGCAATCAGCAACTTGAACCTGCATAACGGTGCGTGATGGGCCTCCGTGAGGACAGGTAACCCGCACCTAAGCAGGCAGCATCACTGGGATGGGCGAGGCCACGCTGCGGTAATACACACCTCGGGTGGTTCTCATTCGCACGTGCCTGGCGTGGGGTGGCAGGAGGCTGAGCTCCCTGGGAATCACTCAGGGCGGCTCCATCTCAACTCCACTCCCATG
>NW_020174038.1:1863137-1872815 GCF_003031525.2 Neophocaena asiaeorientalis asiaeorientalis | reverse complement strand
GGGGGGGGGGGGGGGAGGAGGACGTGAGGAATCCCCTTCAGCTCTTACAGCGCCCGCAGGGGACAGCACACGTCGCTTCTGCCACGTTTCGTTGGCGGAAAACTTGTCACGTGCCAACCCCTGGCTTCAAGGGCGTGGGATGTGACAGGTAGGAGGGCCGGGACTCTGATGAAGAGCAGTCACTATAAGACGGCAGCGGCGTGGGCGGTAGGACGGGCCGAGTGGCTGCCACCTGCCAAAGACGCAGGCCCCCGAGTGTGCAACCAGGGTCGGGGGCTACAACGGAGAAAATCATCAGCGTCAAGTACATCCTTGGTGGGGGAGGGGTCAAAGCGAGAGCCGGCCTCAGGGAGTACGAGGCACGCGCCCGGATGTCAGGGTGGGAGCTGGAGCCCTGAGAACCCGGCTGGAAAGCCTCCCCCTCCAGCAGGCCCCTTGAACGAGGGAGAGCAAGGCACAGCATGTAAGGCGGCGCTGGCCCTCGGGGTGAAGGCAGCCTGCACTTGCGCACGCAGAGAGGGCGAGCAGCCCCGGGTGCGCCTGGATAACTGAGGGCAAGCGCCTCCTTAGTCTTTGCGCCCCGGATACTCCTCGCTGACCCCAGCCCTGGCCCCACTCCTTCCACACTCCTGTTCCGGGGAGCCTTGCTCTGCAGTGATCCACAGACCAGAGCATCAGCATCGCCTAGGAACATGTTAGAAATGCAGAACCTCAGTTCTACTCCAGAACTAGCGAGTATCATCTGCATATTGACACGACGCCGGCCGATTCATAGGCAAAATTAAAGCTTGAGAGCTGTCAGGGCCGAGGAACGGCAGAAATTGCGGCTTGCCTGGTATTTGCTGTCTCTCAGCCGTGCTGGGGCTGGGGGGCAGGGCGGGGTGGGGGGACTGATGTTAGGGAGGAAGATACTCCGAGGGTTCCCAGGTCTCTCTCAGACACCTGAAGATCACAAATCCACACTCAGCTCCCAGAGAGACAGCACATTGATTAGATTAAAATAGCTATTGACCACTTATTAAATATGTAACAAAGCTCACAGGTTGCATTTGGACGGAAGAACCACTGCCCTATAAGGTTCTACCCAGTACTAAGAGTTTGTTTAATTTTGCATGATGTCAATACAGTCCGTGCAATAAAAATCAATCCATACTTACATGGTGTCTCAAACGTACCCAGAACTTAAAGAATAATGTGTCAGGCACATGCCCAAGTTCCCACTCCTGGCACAACTGAAAGATGTGAAGAATGGCAATGAGTAGGTTACTAATACGAGGAGGTCTTGCAAGAAATCCACGGTGACTCAACCGTTTTATCTGATGAGCCTTGGATGCGGTGATTTTAGGGGATGCTGGTGACTGGGAAGAACATGCTGGTGACTATAACAAGACTGGCTGGGATGCTCAGGGTTATGCTCAATATCTCTTAAAATATATCGGAATCCCTTAAAAGCAACCCAACTCAATAAGCCATGTCGATCACCCAATTCAAGTCGAGCAAGACTGATCCATCACCCACCATGCTCACAGCCTCCCACAGGCCGGTGCTGGGACCAGTCCTCCAAAAATGCAGGACAGTCCAAGGACCCCCAGGCCCACGCTGGAGGGGAGAAGTGAGTTCTGAGTGAGTCCGATGATAACACCAATATTTTAACCAGTCTAACGAGCCAAGGCAAGTGTGTTAACTAGTCCTAAGCAAGTGTGTTAACTAGTCCTAAGTTCTCGAGCACCTACAGACAACAATTCTGAAGTCCATCAAGTGATTTGACAAAATCCATACAGCTAAAAACTCAGCAATTTTTTCCACTATCCCTGAGATACAGACAGACACACAGATAGACGTGCACATGCGTATATACGTGTTTCTATGTATGTATATGCGCGTACGTGTGATGTGTGTACGTGTGTGTGCACATGCGTGAGATGGGCTGGAAGCCACCCTCTGTGCAAGATGTAGGACGCATGAATCCAAAACTCATCCAGACCTACGACCCAGTGCAGCTCCCACCCAGTCCTGCCAACCCAGAAGTCACGTAGAAAAAGATACTTATGTAACCGCAGAGTGTGTACGATCTGGACTTTCTGAAGGACAAATCTGGGGAACGCATCCATCGCCGCCTCCCCCAGAAGCTCTGTGATTCGCCTGGGGGCGCACCTAATCCCAAGACTCTGCCACCTCCAAGCCTAATAGTTGGAGCTGCCACTTTCAATTACCATGGGCTGCAGGTAATTAATTCCTGGAGAAGCCACGTGGGCCTCTCCGGGGACCATTCTGCGTGCTCACCCAGCTGACTCCCTCGCCTCCCTCCAGATGGGACACGTGGCAGGCCCGAGTCACCGGCCCAGAGAGTGTCTGTCCTCAAAGGGAGCCTCTGCGTTGAAGGCTTGGCCCTGTGATGAGTGATGTGCAGCTGTCAGGACACAGGCATCTGCCTGGCCTCCCCAGACAGCCCAGAGAACAAGGTCAGGACAGAACACCGGTAAGCTTCCCCCTTTACACCACTTCTCAAAGCGCCCAGCCATGAACATGTCAGAGGGTGAAAAGCAGTGCTGACTCTCTCCCTGGAGTTCTTGGATTCAGTCGAGGAAATCAGCTAATTAAATACACATTTTCTCAAATAGAATCGAATCAAGCATTTTCATTTGAGCTTAAAAAAGGTAGGCCATAAATAATTTTTAGTTTAGTCTGAATTTGTATCATGAAAAAAAAAAAATATGCTGCTTGAAAATGACCCAGTCTAATTCCTTCATCTGAAAGTTCAAGCCCGAGGTGGTAAACTGATCTGCCCAGGTCACCCAGCAAATTAAGCCCCAGAGGCCTGTCCTCCTCTGGACATTCCACCACCATGCCTGGAGACTGCTCGTAAAACGTGAGGCTCCAGGAAGATCTGGGATCCTGCCACTACGGTTTCCCTTTACATCCCAAACCACATGTTGGTAAGTACTTCATTATTCATTTTTTTCTTGAGTTCAGACGTTTTTCTGGATGCCCTTTTCAGTGTTTCTTTTTATAGCATCAGAGAGCTCACGGAGAAGCCATATCTGGCACACGCCTCCCCTTATATTAATCCCCAGAGAAAGCTCGGGATCTAATATTTAAGCTTCCAAGACGTTAACGGGGGCTCTGCCCAAATTCGCAGTATCATCTTTTGTCACTGCAAACACAGCGGGCCTGCCAGAGTGAACACTGCGGAGCGCTTTATGCCCAGGTCAAAGGCCCCCCAAGGCTGAAGGTGCCGCCCACAGCCCCTCTCTTGGCCCTGCCGGCCTGCCTTGCCCAACGACTGGGGTTTGGGGTTTGTGGGGTGACAGGATTTCTAAGCCACTACGTGCTGCAGAGCAGCAGTTTGGGAGACAGTCTGTCACTGAAATGCTGGCCATCTCAAGACAAGATGGCAGGATTTGAAAAAGGGGATGGATGTTCGCTCCAAGAAGAAATGAACACATGCCTTTCTCTGGCCATAGCCCTCCTCCCAAGGCTACCCAATCATGGGGCCCCAAACAGCAGCATTCCATCAAATCTCATTTTCTAAAGGGTCTTTCAACATTAAGAAAAAGTTCTATGGGTACAGATGGGGAAGAAGGGATTCATGGGGGACGCTGCACTGCCTGGCGCAGAGAGAACGTGTGAGGTGCGATACACCTACTTGACCTTCCCCAGGGCACTGTAAACTGTCAGCTCACTCGCTTGTGTAAGATTGTCTAATATGGAGTATGTATAACAGGAGCCTAATAAATGTCACTGAAGGAACTGATTATGTATTATGGTGACACTCGTCATTTCAGTCTCCCAACCAAGTAGTTTGAATTATTCAGCCTCTGCTTTCATTTGGACTCCTCCAGAAGCTGACCCCAAGATAATAAGTAGTTTATCTGGGGAGTGGTCCCAGGAAGGAGTAAGGGAGTGGGGGCATGAGACTTGGGAGGGAAGGAAGCCAGTCCAAGGTGTGGTCACGAGTTTGTGACCTCAGTGGGCAGCTGGAGCTCGAGCCCACCGAGGAGGCTCTGAGAGACGAGGCTGAATCACCTTGGAACAGTTCCACAAAGAGACAGGGGAGCTGGTGTTTACCTCCTAACTCCTATACATCCCGGGTTGAAGACTGCTACCGAGGTATCAACTTCCAGGCATTTTCGGCTTGCCCTATGTTCAGGCTGAGCACACGGCCACGGCCGGGAAAAAATCTAATAGTTAACCAACCCACCGGTGACCCAACTCTGGACCAGACTCTATGGAAGATAAAAAAGAACCAGAGAATCAAAGAGTAGCTGACATTTCTGGCTGCTTCCCCAACACCCAGCTCTCCCCTCCCTCCTGTCCAGATCCCGACTCCGCTCGCATCATGAGTTCTCCTCACAAGCAGGGATTCAGGAACCAATAACGGTGGTTCCATTGTACTTGGATGGGCATGAGATGTGAGGGGGAAGTCTTCAAGGGGGCATTGAGAGTCCGTCTCGCTGAGAAAAAGAGACAGAGCAGGAGGCGGGGAAGGAAGGAAGAAGAGAGGGAGTTGTGAGAGCGATGCTACCACACGCACCCCATTCCTAATAATGCACGTCCTCAGCCCCACCTGATCACAGGAACACGAAGAAAACCGGAAGGTACAAGCCCTCTACAGAGACTGCTTTTCAGCCAGAGTTCCCCACCCCGCACTTGTGTAGTTGGTTCTGGGAGCATAGTTGGTGTGGGACTTCGCACTTACCCTGATTCAATTCCAACTTCTCCATCTGCAGGCTGGGGAGACAGTCTCAAACCTTGGTTCTCCCTCACGCTTTGTGGTTACGACTACAACCCTTGGGTCTCTTGCCAATGTGATAATTATGCCTTTTATGTCTTCAGCGAAATTCTTTATGGCTTGACTTTTCTCATTCACTATCATTTGTAAAAATGATGAACTTGCTGGAGTCAAGAGGGCCATGAGAGAGGACTCCTCCCCTGCCCAAGGCCATTAATCACAGTTTTGAAGCAATCTGTCAACCGGCTGCTAACACACCAGCTGTACTCTATCTAAGACCCCTTCTGTCTACCTCATAGTCCTTAATCACTGCCCTGGAAATCCGATCACAAACCAGGAAATGAAGGACCAGTGCAAAAGATGCCCTCCACAAACCTAAAATCCATCATGGGTCAGGGGGTCACAGGTTGGGGACCACACAACATCTATATGTCCTCCCCTCGCTGGCCTGATAACGGTTCACTCCTTAGATGGTCGGGAAGTGAGCAGACCAGCTGCCAGCCTCTCCCCCAACCTTGGGTCTGTAAATATTCAATGACATCAGACCTGTCTCTAAATCCCTGGCTTTGAGCACACTTCTTAACCCCCAGCGTCTCCACCTCCTGAACTATGAGATGGCCATGTCACCAAGCTAGCCAGATTTCTGCAAGGAGTAATTCACATAAAATTTGGAGACAGCAGTTTGTAACATGGAAAATGGCTCGGTCCGTGGTGTTGGCGATCTTTTGCCCAAATGATCGCAATAAATGAAGTCTTCGGATACGTTTTTAGTCTTTTTCTAAGGGTAGCCTGAGAAGGCTCTCCATCCCCAAAAGCCCTCTCCTGGGCATTTGTTTTTTGGATGCCCTCATTGTTCTATCAGTGGGCAGGGCCTGCAAGTCATCGAGGGAGAGGAAGCAGGCTCAGGTGGGTGTGAGTGCGGGCCAGGGTCCTGCATAAAGGAAAGGAGGCAATGGGCATGGCGCAGGGGACCGAGCACATGGCAAAGACAGCACAAAGAGATGGGGAGCATGTGAGGCAGACATCATGAAGATGCTTCAACCAGAACCTGGATACTCTCCCAAGTGATTAGTAGATGTAAACTATTATATATAGAATGGATAAACAAGAAGCTCATACTGTATAGCACAGGGAATTATATTTAATATCCTGGGATAAAGCATAACAGAAAAGAATATTAAAACAGATGTTATATATGTGTATAACTGAATCACTTTGCCGTAGAGCAGTATTTAACACAACATTGTAAATCAGCTATATTTCAATTAAGAAAAGAACCTCTGAGAAGCCATATCTGGCACACGCCTCCCCTTATATTAATCCCCAGAGAAAGCTCGGGATCTAATATTTAAGCTTCCAAGACGTTAACGGGGGCTCTGCCCAAATTCGCAGTATCATCTTTTGTCACTGCAAACACAGCGGGCCTGCCAGAGTGAACACTGCGGAGCGCTTTATGCCCAGGTCAAAGGCCCCCCAAGGCTGAAGGTGCCGCCCACAGCCCCTCTCTTGGCCCTGCCGGCCTGCCTTGCCCAACGACTGGGGTTTGGGGTTTGTGGGGTGACAGGATTTCTAAGCCACTACGTGCTGCAGAGCAGCAGTTTGGGAGACAGTCTGTCACTGAAATGCTGGCCATCTCAAGACAAGATGGCAGGATTTGAAAAAGGGGATGGATGTTCGCTCCAAGAAGAAATGAACACATGCCTTTCTCTGGCCATAGCCCTCCTCCCAAGGCTACCCAATCATGGGGCCCCAAACAGCAGCATTCCATCAAATCTCATTTTCTAAAGGGTCTTTCAACATTAAGAAAAAGTTCTATGGGTACAGATGGGGAAGAAGGGATTCATGGGGGACGCTGCACTGCCTGGCGCAGAGAGAACGTGTGAGGTGCGATACACCTACTTGACCTTCCCCAGGGCACTGTAAACTGTCAGCTCACTCGCTTGTGTAAGATTGTCTAATATGGAGTATGTATAACAGGAGCCTAATAAATGTCACTGAAGGAACTGATTATGTATTATGGTGACACTCGTCATTTCAGTCTCCCAACCAAGTAGTTTGAATTATTCAGCCTCTGCTTTCATTTGGACTCCTCCAGAAGCTGACCCCAAGATAATAAGTAGTTTATCTGGGGAGTGGTCCCAGGAAGGAGTAAGGGAGTGGGGGCATGAGACTTGGGAGGGAAGGAAGCCAGTCCAAGGTGTGGTCACGAGTTTGTGACCTCAGTGGGCAGCTGGAGCTCGAGCCCACCGAGGAGGCTCTGAGAGACGAGGCTGAATCACCTTGGAACAGTTCCACAAAGAGACAGGGGAGCTGGTGTTTACCTCCTAACTCCTATACATCCCGGGTTGAAGACTGCTACCGAGGTATCAACTTCCAGGCATTTTCGGCTTGCCCTATGTTCAGGCTGAGCACACGGCCACGGCCGGGAAAAAATCTAATAGTTAACCAACCCACCGGTGACCCAACTCTGGACCAGACTCTATGGAAGATAAAAAAGAACCAGAGAATCAAAGAGTAGCTGACATTTCTGGCTGCTTCCCCAACACCCAGCTCTCCCCTCCCTCCTGTCCAGATCCCGACTCCGCTCGCATCATGAGTTCTCCTCACAAGCAGGGATTCAGGAACCAATAACGGTGGTTCCATTGTACTTGGATGGGCATGAGATGTGAGGGGGAAGTCTTCAAGGGGGCATTGAGAGTCCGTCTCGCTGAGAAAAAGAGACAGAGCAGGAGGCGGGGAAGGAAGGAAGAAGAGAGGGAGTTGTGAGAGCGATGCTACCACACGCACCCCATTCCTAATAATGCACGTCCTCAGCCCCACCTGATCACAGGAACACGAAGAAAACCGGAAGGTACAAGCCCTCTACAGAGACTGCTTTTCAGCCAGAGTTCCCCACCCCGCACTTGTGTAGTTGGTTCTGGGAGCATAGTTGGTGTGGGACTTCGCACTTACCCTGATTCAATTCCAACTTCTCCATCTGCAGGCTGGGGAGACAGTCTCAAACCTTGGTTCTCCCTCACGCTTTGTGGTTACGACTACAACCCTTGGGTCTCTTGCCAATGTGATAATTATGCCTTTTATGTCTTCAGCGAAATTCTTTATGGCTTGACTTTTCTCATTCACTATCATTTGTAAAAATGATGAACTTGCTGGAGTCAAGAGGGCCATGAGAGAGGACTCCTCCCCTGCCCAAGGCCATTAATCACAGTTTTGAAGCAATCTGTCAACCGGCTGCTAACACACCAGCTGTACTCTATCTAAGACCCCTTCTGTCTACCTCATAGTCCTTAATCACTGCCCTGGAAATCCGATCACAAACCAGGAAATGAAGGACCAGTGCAAAAGATGCCCTCCACAAACCTAAAATCCATCATGGGTCAGGGGGTCACAGGTTGGGGACCACACAACATCTATATGTCCTCCCCTCGCTGGCCTGATAACGGTTCACTCCTTAGATGGTCGGGAAGTGAGCAGACCAGCTGCCAGCCTCTCCCCCAACCTTGGGTCTGTAAATATTCAATGACATCAGACCTGTCTCTAAATCCCTGGCTTTGAGCACACTTCTTAACCCCCAGCGTCTCCACCTCCTGAACTATGAGATGGCCATGTCACCAAGCTAGCCAGATTTCTGCAAGGAGTAATTCACATAAAATTTGGAGACAGCAGTTTGTAACATGGAAAATGGCTCGGTCCGTGGTGTTGGCGATCTTTTGCCCAAATGATCGCAATAAATGAAGTCTTCGGATACGTTTTTAGTCTTTTTCTAAGGGTAGCCTGAGAAGGCTCTCCATCCCCAAAAGCCCTCTCCTGGGCATTTGTTTTTTGGATGCCCTCATTGTTCTATCAGTGGGCAGGGCCTGCAAGTCATCGAGGGAGAGGAAGCAGGCTCAGGTGGGTGTGAGTGCGGGCCAGGGTCCTGCATAAAGGAAAGGAGGCAATGGGCATGGCGCAGGGGACCGAGCACATGGCAAAGACAGCACAAAGAGATGGGGAGCATGTGAGGCAGACATCATGAAGATGCTTCAACCAGAACCTGGATACTCTCCCAAGGTAAGAGAAATAAAAACAAAAATAAACAAATGGGACCTAATCAAACTTACAAGCTTTTGCACAGCAAAGGAAACAATAAACAAAATGAAAAGACAACCTACAGAAGGGGAGAAAATTTTGCAAACGATGCAACTGACAAGGGCTTAGTTTCCAAAATATACGAACAGCTCATATAGCTCGACAGCAAAAAAACCCAAACAACCCAATTGAAAAATGAGCAGAAGACCTAAAGAGATATTTCTCCAAAGAAGAAATACAGATGGCCAGCAGGCACATGAAAAGATGATCAACATCACTAATTATTAGAGAAAGGCAAATCAAAACTACAATGAAGTATCACCTCACACCTGTCAGAATGGCCATCATGAAAAAAATCTACAAATAAGGGAACGCTCTTGCACTGTTGGTGGGAATGTAAATTGGTACAGCCACTATGGAGAACAGTATGGAGGTTCCTTCAAAAACTAAAAATAGATCTCAACCCCCACCACCTCCGTCCCCAGGCTCCTCCCCTCCAGCGTTAACCACCCCCAACCACTCTTCACATCTCCTTGGAATCTTGGCAGCATTTCCTTTGAGACTAGAAGCCAAGGCCCTCCAGAACTTGCTCAGACTCATTAAGGACCCCGGTGGTTGACAGTGTGCTCTTGTGTCCATGAATATACTCTCCTCTCCAAAGGGTGGGATCAGGGCTGGGATCAAACAGACGCCCCACAGCCCCTCAAGGATGCCCTGCGGAAGGGCGGAGCCTAACACTCCCGGCAGGAGGGCTGGCTGCTGTCCTCTGGGCGTTTCCCAGCCAAGCACCTCAGTCATCCCCAGTGCGCATCCCAGACTGTGCCATCACTCTCCACACCCTCCTTTCCTCCCTAATAATCCTTCTCCCCACCGCCAGA